>NC_081777.1:1431091-1731091 GCF_963082965.1 Carassius carassius
TGCAAAGTTCTTCAATTATGAAATCAGTCAACTCAACAGAAGACTATAGAATCATTATGCAGCTCACTTTAGTTCAGTGTTCATTCAATTAAGATCAATGACTGTGTCAGTGTGGCAAAGTTCATTTGTTATGGAACAAACTCAGAAAAGGCAGAAAGAAAGAAATAAAGAAAGAAAAAGAATGAATGAAAAAAAAGAAAGAAAGAAGGTTGAATAGAAAGTGGCATGTGAAAGGGAGTCTGGATGAGCCGCATGATTCATCTCCAGCAGCTGATAATATGAGAGCAGGAGACGCAGGTCATGAGATGAATACACGGGAATTAGAGTCATCCCTCCAAACTAATTGCAAGTTAGCGAAGGACAAAAGAGGCATCTGCAAAACTTTTGGCAAATGTTCAAATTTTAGATTAGACAATGGAACAGACAGAAAAGCACATTATACCAGTGAAGATTATTAATGGTGTTGTGCATGGGCGCCTCTGAATACAGGATATTTAGCAGATTGTTATTTCACAGATGGATTTTACAATTGCCTGTAAAAGACATGCAATTGTGTTAAATGTATACTATTTGTAGTCTCCAGTTTATGAGTAGGTTCTGGAATATATTAGCACCACAACAAAGTTCACCATTGTCTGCTTTATACTCCATTACTTTCAAGTCAATGCTAGTTGGATGTAGGCTAGCTCGTGATCTGACGCTGAGCTCTTATAAGTAATTCAGCACTTGCGTTTGATCCGTAGGATGATTCAGAACAAACGGCACCATGCGTGTTCGTAGGCCACCCATCCAGTCCGGCTAAAATGCACAGAATGTTAATAAAATTCAGTTGACACTTGTGTAGTAGGTGTTGGTCTCCGCTGAAGCGAGCTTCATTGTCTCGCTGTGTAAATACAAAGCAGAAGGCTTTTGTGCTCAGGCTCTCCAACTGTCTGCAAACAAACCCTCGTCAACGCATCATTAGTTATTTTGGATTGACCTGTACTCACCTCACTCCTCAGCGTGACATCAGAACAGCAGAAGAGCTCATCAGAGAGAGCTGTTGAAATGCAATACTCCAGGACAGAGGAACACTTAAACACAAAGGGAAGTCGTGGCCTAATGGTTAGAGAGTCGGACTCCCAATCGAAAGGTTGTGAGTTCGAGTCCCGGGCCGGCAGGAATTGTGGGTGGGGGGAGTGCATGTACAGTTCTCTCTCCACCTTCAATACCACGACTTAGGTGCCCTTGAGCAAGGCATTGAACCCCCAACTGCTCCCCGGGCGCCGCAGCATAAATGGCTGCCCACTGCTCCGGGTGTGTGCTCACAGTGTGTGTGTGTGTGTGTGTTCACTGCTCTGTGTGTGTGCATTTCGGATGGGTTAAATGCAGAGCACGAATTCTGAGTATGGGTCACCATACTTGGCTGAATGTCACTTCACTCACTCACTCACTCACTCTTCAACACCGACGTGTGCTCGTCTACTCACTCACTCATTTCCAAAACTTTTAATTAACACCCAGACCACTTTGATGTTTCTCTTCAGTGCTAGAAAGCAGGTCAGTCTCTCTGAGGAACACACTGTTCTGGGAAGGTTAAATGAAATCAGTTACAGATTATAAATTACCCAATTCAAAATGTAATAAGTAGTGTAACTATTTCAATTACTTTATCTGTGTAACTGATTACTTTTTTTGACCTTTTTAAATGTCTAAAAAATTTTTCAACTGTTAATCATTTTCAAACATGTAAAGCAGCAGGGTTAACCTTACACTAGGACTCTGATTACAGTCAGACTTTCAGAATCCTTCATCACTTGAATTAAGTTTCTAATCATTTCATTTTAAAGCACAGCCACCACAAAATCTGACTTTAGGACCTCTTCATACTTTAAGATCGTGCTGAGGTTAAATACATATTTAAAATCATAACAAGAAGTAGTTTAATAGCTATGATACTGTTTTTGAAATCAAATCTTAACATAGCTATGATAGGAAACAATGTCTTGAAAAAACAAAACAGTTAATAAAGCATATAAACAAACCCAAATAGGAAATAAAACTGTAATCGAATAAGCATGTGTCCTGAACTCCTGAAACATTGGTGTCTCATATTTTAGAGCAGTCACTGCAACAGGGAAAATAAATATGTTCAGTGATTGCCACAGTTTTCAACCAAGTGAGCACAATTATAGGCTCCCTAGTGTCTGCAGAACCCTTTAAAATGATCCACTTCACACGCCATCCTAATAAATGTATTAATCTATCATCATGTTCATTAATCTCTAAGAAAGTGAGTATCTGACTATATCCTGAATCCATATCTTTATCAAAGCCATCAATTTATTAAATTGAGAATATTTAATAACTTTAATAACTTTCAGCACCTCAACACGATGACATGCCGTTTCTATTTTTGCAATTTTATACCATTTTCTTTTTGGGGAGACAAACTTTCAGACATATTGAAGAAAAGATACGTTGGCATAGAAAATGACTTCAGATCCTGCAACGCTGCAAACCAGGCAGCTTCTTAAGGTTTATTTCAACCCAGCCAAGAGGTCAGTGATGTTTTGGATATGTAAAATTGCAGGTCAGAGTTCAGCAGATGTTTTAGTATGAGCTTGCCTTTCTGGTCTCCAGCGTTCATTTTTGTGTGTGCTGTATGACTTTTTGTGTTCCCATAATAATGCACTAAAGTTCTGCTTAATAACAAGTGATATCATGCGCTGCTTTGGGAAACGGCCGGTACTCCAATGTAAATAACATACAGATGGTCAAAAGAGCGTGATCTGCAGCATTATCGCATCTCTCAGCACTGGTCTCGTGCTTTGAGAATGTTCACGATGAATCTTCAGAGGAATGGTGTAATACTGCATTTACCGCGGTGTTTAACTGCCCCCTCGAGAGCTCTGGTGGGTTCTGGACATATCCATAAAATATATGACATTTTTTTTGTCTGTTTAGTGTTATAGAAAGTTATTAAACTGACCGTTGACTTTTAAAACCTAAATTAAGGAATGGGATTAATTATGCAGAACTATATTCCATACAGTCAAGATCCATACATTCAGTTATAACATTACAGGAATACTATGGGATTAAAGACAGCTTAAGGGTTCTTATCAGACAATTAAATCACCTTTGAGAAAAAGGACTATACATTTTAATTTTAAAAAGTAATTATTACAAAAATAATATACTTTAATACACTTAAGTGTAAACTGAATGTGATGATATATACTATTAAGATTTTAAATACACTGCATGTGCACATTCAATGGAATTAAGCACACTTCATTTTCACATTTATCACATTTTCTTTTCTTTTTTTGTTGTTGTTTAAAGCGCTATATAAATAAAGGGGACTTTGCAAGGGTACATATATAGAATTGATTTGTACTTTTGTACAAAGCATTTACATAAATAGTAGAAACATGACTTATGATTTATAATCTTTAGATATTCATATAAAAAGGTTGTAAGAAGCAGCAGGGCTCTGTCGCTGCTGATCAGTGGAATAAAACCTCTCGATTAAGAGCGGACAGATTTGTGGAGCTGTGGATTTTTTTTCAAAGGACTGCTAGTAGTCCTGCAATAAAATTCAGTTTTAGCTCTCCACTTCTTCACGATGACAGGATCTTGGCATGTGCTTTTCTGAATAGAACTGAAGTACTTTTGAAGCAGCAAATAAACCAGGATCCCAAGCATGGCATTAGAAGAAACCTCACCAACACTTGAAGGGATGCTCTCGAGTGCCTGAGGAGTGATTGAACAACAGGACGTCTGGGGAATCATTACTGCCTGATTTTTGAGAGTGTGTAGGACATAAAATAATATTGATTGAGTCAAGTCAAGTCACCTTTATTTATATAGCGCTTTAAACAAAATACATTGCGTCAAAGCAACTGAACAACATTCATTAGGAAAACAGTGTCAATAATGCAAAATGATAGTTAAAGGCAGTTCATCATTGGATTCAGTGATGTCATCTCTGTTCAGTTAAATAGTGTCTGTGCATTTATTTTGCAATCAAGTCAACGATATCGCTGTAGATGAAGTGACCCCAACTAAGCAAGCCAGAGGCGACAGCGGCAAGGAACCGAAACTCCATCGGTGACAGAATGGAGAAAAAAACCTTGGGAGAAACCAGGCTCAGTTGGGGGACCAGTTCTCCTCTGACCAGACGAAACCAGTAGTTCAATTCCAGGCTGCAGCAAAGTCAGATTGTGCAGAAGAATCATCTGTTTCCTGTGGTCTTGTCCTGGTGCTCCTCTGAGACAAGGTCTTTACAGGGGATCTGTATCTGGGGCTCTAGTTGTCCTGGTCTCCGCTGTCTTTCAGGGATGTAGAGGTCCTTTCTAGGTGCTGATCCACCATCTGGTCTGGATACGTACTGGATCCGGGTGACTGCAGTGACCCTCTGATCTGGACACAGACTGGATCTGGTGGCTACGGTGACCTCGGAACAAGAGAGAAACAGACTAATATTAGCGTAGATGCCATTCTTCTAATGATGTAGCAAGTACATCGGGTGTTATGGGAAGTGTTCCCGGTTCCGGTTTACCTAATTAATGCAGCCTAAAAATCCTTTAACGGATTTGGATATATTAGTATGTTATGTGTAAGCCAGGTTAAAGAGATGGGTCTTTAGTCTGCTCAACATGAGGCCCTGATACAGACAGTGAGAGGACTGTGATCACAGGGGGAGCGCATCTCTGATGGGTCTTCATACTGACGCTTCCACCTTCAGTTTCGTAGATTCACCTTAAACATGAACCATCAAACATGGAGAACACTGCTGGTGTCACCAATTGGTTATAGCCTTAACAATGTCTTTCTGGATTCCAGCTTAATAGTTTAATTCAATATTAATAGTCAAAAAGCATTAATTTAATTATTTAAACTATTTTTTTAATTGAATACTATCTATTGAATCCATAAAACTGTAATTACAGTATTTAAATAAATTTTTAATTGTTTTCATTTTCATCTGTTTTCATCTTTGTGGATCCAGTTTTTTTTTTATGATATAATACATTGTTTTTATCAACAACAATGTTAAATTGATTACTTTTAGAAGTACATTTTTTTTTTCTTTTAGAAGTACATATTTCTGTTATAATTTCTTCAAGTTAAACTTTTATTTTGGTGTGTTATAGTGAAAATCTTAGAATGTCTGTTTGTACCTTTCAATAGCTTTCTCAAATGAAATAGTAAAGTGCTGGTGAACAGTAGATCATGTGTTCATGTCCTCATATATTTCAGTATTAGCAGTGCTTTAGTATTCACAGACATATCAGAATTTGATTTGAAGGGTTCAGTCTTACTTCTGGGTAATTCGAGTATGCTATTACATGCACAATAATCATAATCAATAATCTTTTGAAATATGAATACAAGTGGCAAAAACCTGCTTAGTTTAAAATAGTGATGCAAAATGATGCACCAGACCAGACAAAGGAAAACTGCGGAAGGATTTGAGCAACTAACACACTGAAGTAATGCAAACTTGATCAGCTTGAAAATGATTTGCTCCCATGGTCCTGAAAATTCACCTCCGGAAGCGTGTGGGTGGATCTCGCTGATTAAACAAATTCATCGTATGGTCCAGCTCTTAATTAACCCCCCACCGGCGTTCAGCGCTCTTTATTATACCAGCCTGTTCTTTTAGTCAGACACCAGAAAAAAAACACATCCTCACAACCTGCGTCACATACCCACAGATGTGTGTATTTACAATCAAAAACCTCAGGTCTGAAGTGCTCTGTTTATCTTATTGTGCTCCAAGTGCGTCCATTCGTCCGTATTGAGATTCATATAGTGTGTGTATCTTGTATAGAAGATGTTTCTGTCTGTTCTCTGCAGGCGTGCTTTTCATTACAGGCATTTCAGTCTGTGTTTAGCTCTCATTTACATGCTGAAGTAAACCTTCAGCACAACGGTGCCCTGCTGACCAGTACCTGTGATTGCCACTGAAGTGCTGACAAGCTGACAACCCTGTGCACGCTTAAAGGAAAAATAATAACATCGTGTTTTTCTTTTGACCTCATTGTGCTCTGTCAGAAAAGTGGGTGCTAGACACATGAAGCATTAATGTTTTTTTTTTGTTTTTTTTTCAAGCAAACATTGCTTCTGTTCAGGCTCTGCACTACATGTGACCTCAATTCCCACAAGCTTACAGCACTTTATGAAATGACTTGGTTAAATGCATTTACAGTGTTTTTATATCTTTGCAGCCAAAACATGTAAATTTGAGGTTTGAAGACTGCCAGCTTACCAGAGCTTTTCTTTCATTTTAATTAATCATAAAATCACATCAACATTTAAGTGACACTGTATTTTACCTTGCATTTTTTTCCTTTTTTTTTTCTCGAATAAGCGATGCGTAAGAATTATTATTCTTCATAGAAATGTCTGATTAACCAGTTTCTTAAGTTTTCATACACATTTTTGAAAACAATTTGATGCCACGCACCACTATTTCGATTTTTTAATTTTATACTTTCAGAAGTATGATGCAAGTTGCATTTAATGCTACACATTCTTATTTTGCTCAAGCACCAACATTCATTCAACTTGATTTTCACTTGCATCATCCTCATTCTCCGCATGCATGATGAGGTAGAATAAAAATACATTATTTATGGAGTATTTCTGATGTGATTTTCATATCAATACTCAATTATTTATTGAGTATTTTTATGCTTCTTTATACACATAAGACTAGAACAACTAAGATGCCTTTAAATTAAACCAGCAATGTTTTATTGTTGCATCATGCAGAAATTGCATGCATATTCCAGTTCCTATTGAACAAAAGCACCAATCAGCTTTAATATCTGAATTGTTGGTGAAGCTGGACAATGTGGGATAGAGCTAATGATCCATAAAAGATTTGACATTCTGTACATTATGCAGTCATTATCAAAAATATATATTCAATTCGATATTGGAAATATAAATAAAAAATTGCCAATACAAATGTAATTCAATATTTTATTATTGAATTATCTAGTTATTTCATGAACATTTCAAAGTTGATGCATATTTTGAGAATGTATGCATATTGTAGTACTGTAAAAATCTTTTGACTTCACTGAATCATCAAACAAAGCGTCACACATGAATAAAAATCACACCAGCCACTGTGGAGAGAGAGCGTATTAGAGAAGCTGAGGGAAGAGAAAGAGTTTGTTCAGGTTGTAAATGACAAGAGATGAAACAAATCAAGTCTGAGGAGTTTCCTTGAGTGAGCCAATCCTCAGTAATCAGTGCGACTGCATCCAGCTCTTCCTTATGGAGCCTGAACATATGCCTGTCACCCATCTGCTACTGCTCTGCGTGCCGTGATTGCTGTGGTTTTGTGAAGTGGCTTGTGTTTCGAGAAAGAAAAAAAAAACATAAGAATGCGCACAAAAGTGAGGAGTGACTTTTGCTAACAAGATGATTGGAAGATTAGGATTATATAAAAAAAACAAGATTGGACCCCTTAAATATGCTTGTTCAGTGATTGGATGACAATCTGATTTTTTTGTGATCAGATCACTCTCAAACCACATTCATGCTGTCCATATAAAACTACACACGCAATATATAATACAGAGGTTGTGCTTACATGTCATTATCATCTTTCATTAAAATATTCAACAACTTTTATGAGTGCTGCAGTGAGGATTCTTGGCCTTTTCTGTCTTTTTTTTTAGTTTTATGAAAAAGAACATTCTTTTGGTGATTTTCCCACTTGATATTATCTGAAATCTATATTCTCTCTGCCCAGTCCTTGACTCATCTTTCTCTTTTTCTTCACTGCAAATACATTTAACTATCCTTTACTGTTTCTTAACTCTATAAATTTCTAATGTGTATCATGATCAGACTTTGCTGTTAAACCTGTTTCACACCGGTTCCGTTTGGTTGATAGTTTAGAGTTTTTTTTATCCAGTAAAAGCTCTTTCAGTGTAATTGTACAAACACTCAGCTCTCTGGAGCTTCTAGTGTCAAATCTTTCCTGATTGTGATCAAGTAAAGGTCAGAATAAGGTCAGTAATATCTCCAGATGAACTCTTCCTGGACTGAAGCAGCTCAGCTTCACCGGATTCTCCATCAATCATGTTTTAGGTTCTTAAATCTGATCCTCAGGATCTTTTGAGGAGCGTTTGTTTCCAGAAGCTTTACTTTCACTGTTCCTCAGCGGAGGAATGATCTTCACAAGCCTCCAGCACATCTCACATCTTCTGATAAGCCTTGATTTCTTCAGCTCTCAATCACTGTCTTATTTGTGCGGACCATTTACATCTCATCTCATCACTGGAGATACAGAGCACAGACTCATATTCAGATCAGTTTATATCAGTTTCTGCTTTACTGTTAGAAAGATTTCATTGATTTGCATTACAACATTTCATCATAGAAATATCAGAATTTGCACCAGTTTTACTCAGTTTGAGTCTCAATACAATTGAGCCGTTTTCTCCTCTATATTCTCATTGTGTCACACTCTATTCCTTTTAAAAGCCTGATGATCAAATACGATGCAAACAATATAACACATATGTAAAAGTTGATTGTCGAAAAGGTTCAGTAAACTGTTTCCTTTACCATTGTACATTATTTCATATGACTATTATTTTTTAGGTTTTACAGGTTTAAGTAGAGAATGCAACAGACCAGATAACTTATTTTTAACCCATTCAGAATGACAGAAAGTGTGTCGGAATCCCAGTAAATGACCAAAACTGTTTAGTTGTGTCAGACCTGTGTCAGGATCAACAGCTCATGTGTATGTCAGCTGAGGTTTTTCCCCTGACGCGCCCAGAAATAAACACTTGATAGAAGTCTTAACAGTAATGAAATGTCGCTGTTCTGTTCAGGTACAAAGTAATGATGGCCTGGAGGCGTTTGAGAAGCTGTCTGCTAGCAGTTAAAAACGTTTGCCACCCTCTCAGACTGAAGGCTTATTAGTTCCCGTCTCTTGGACTGCAGTCTCCAATAGGACTGTATCAGCAAATCCACTTCATTATCCTCTTTAATTGGCTAAATAATCCCCCTCGCTCCCTCCACACTTGTTTGTTGGTGGGCAGACCGGCGCTGTATGACTGACTGGAGAAAATCTAGTCACATTTTTACACACCCAATAATTGATCCTGGATAAAAGATACAGACTGTCATACATCTCATGCATCATACAGCCTGTTTTAACTCTAACTCATCCTTGTGATTCACTTCAGAAAGCAGAGCTTTGTAGTCAAATCAGCTCTGTGCCTAATTGCTTCAATTACCAAACCAAGCTCGTTCATTTGAAGACAAATCTGTCGCTGGCAATCTGATCACCTAATGGCATGTTAGTAAAACAGAGCAAGCATCATTCTGTGTTTTAGCTCTTGGTCTGTTTTTCTGGTGATGGATGGCTTTTCTTGCAGCCGCTGCTTTGCTTGTTCATGCTAATGCGTCTGATGACCTGTTGGTCTTCAATCTAACCGGAGGAAATGGCAGCTGGAGCAGCGGGGTGTGATCCTTTGATTGTTATTCAATGCATCCTTCACCACAAAGCCCCACCAACATTAAACACACAAGATGAATGGAAATGTGGGCGAAACTTTGGGATCAGTTTGCCAGCATGAGTGTATTGCTGACACCATTGTTGGATGATTGTCTTCATTGCCTCGACTGCAATCCAATAAACTATACTGATTCTTTAGTCCCAAATCCACCATAATGCCTTATTTAACACAAACTGATCACATGTAGATTATTATTATTATTATTTTTAAATGTTATTATCTTCTGTTCACCAAGGCTGCATTCATCTGATCAAAAATACAGTTAAAACAGTAAAAAAAATCAAGGCATTAATGTTTGCCTACAAACCACCACTGGCTCTGCGCCCCTTTACCTAAATGCATTACTTCAGACTTAAGTTGCCTGTAGAAGCTTGTGTTCTGCAAGTGAACATTGCTTTATTGTTCATCCCAAAGAGGCACACAATCACTTTCATAGACTTTTACATCAAATGTTCCCTCCTGCTGGAATGATCTGCCCAACTCAATCCCATATCATTGCTCTTTTGTTGATAAATAAATGTACTATTTCTTAAAAAAAAACAAAAAAAACTCGTTTGCTGTAGTGTTGGCAGGTATCTTCTGACCTGTGCCGGTTTTTAGGTGACACAAAGCATACTAGTCTATAATGCATCCTCTTGAGTTTAGACTGAAAGTCATCCATCAGCATGCTTGATTTGAATCTACAATCTGACCTAATGACCCACCACCAGATTTCACTAGATAAACGTCTCGTCTTGAAAATGGAAGCAGTGTGTTTGGAAGCCCATTAGACGGAGTTTTGCGGAGTGAGTCGGTCATTCAAGATCTATGGGTCTGACCGTCTCAGCTCCCGCAGGACATGAATCCGAGTAAATGATTACACCGAGGGGGTAATTAAGAACCATCTGTCTTCAAACACTCATTTTGCTGGACTGCTTTGCCCTTCATTTGCCTTTCCATTTTCTCTAATATATAATTTTGCTCTCGTTTCTCTGTTCCTCCCACTCACAGGATTGTTTGTGCGCTGTGGAGTAAATACCATGAGCTCTAGCAGAGAGGCAGATTTTTGTTAAAGTCCCTCAAAGGCGCGAGACGAGGACTCAGCACGGAAACCCCTCGCAGAGGATCGATCCACTGCACTATTGGCAACATCCCTTTGAATGAAACACAGCACCATTGAGTTCACAATTCCCACTGGGCCCAAGAATAGGGAGACATAACCTTTTGCATCTCGGCATTGTGCGCTGAGATTCAAGTCGTCACCCCCAACGACCTCCACCTCCCGCCGAGAGCAGAGAGGCAAGAGAAGCAGTGTAAATGTCAGAGAGGAAAGCAGGCACTTCAAAATAGGATTTCTTTCTTTTCTTTTTTTTTATCCCTTCCCTCATCCCCCCCAACCAAAGACTCTGAACTGAGGGTGCGATCCTCAAACACTCTGAAAAATCTAAGGAGATTTACCTACCTACCTACCGCCTGTAGAGACTAAGATTTTGAATGTTTCTGAAAGAAGTCTCTTTCTGCTCACCAAGGCTGTGGTTAGCTGTGGCCTAATGATTAGAGAGCTGGACTAGTTACCAGAAGGTTGCAGGTTTGAGTCTCGGTGCTGGCAGGAGTTGTAGGATCGGAGGGAGGGAATGAACAGTGCTCTCTTTAACCCTCAGTACTCATGACTGAAGTGACCTTGAGCGAGGCACTGATGTGTGACGGGTGTGTGTTCACAGTGTGTGTGTGTGTTCACTGCTCCGGGTGTGTGTTCACAGTGTGTGTGTGTTCACTGCTCCGGGTGTGTGTTAATAGTGTGTGTGTGTGTGTGTTCACTGCTCACTGCTGTGTGTGTGCACTTGGATGAGTTAAATGCAGAGCAACAATTCCGAGTATGGGTTACCATACTTGGCAAATGTCACAACTTTCACTTTCACTGTGTTTGTTTGATGGCAAAACAGTAAAAATTTTGAAATATTATTAGAGTTTAAAATAGCTGTTTTCTATGTGAATATCTGTTGAAATGTTGAATGTTCATTATTCATTCCTCCAGTCTTCAGTGTCACATGATCTTCAGAAATCATACAAAATGCTAATTTGCTGCTCGAGAAACATTTCTGATTACTATCAGTGTTGAACACAGTCATGCTTCCTCCACGGTTGTTAAAGTTAATTAAAAAATAAAAATAAAACCATAAAGGCATTTTCATTAATTGGAATAAATTTTAACTAATATATTAGTTTTACTTTATAGTTTTTAATTAACTTTAACAACCTTGGAGGGAGCTCGACTGTTTTCAACATTGATAGTAATCAGAAATGTTTCTTGTTGAAAAAAAAAACTAAAAAACTAAAAAAAAACTTGAATTTGCACTAAAATAATAATAAATGTTTCAAAATATTATAGTATCTCAGTATCTACTAAATAATTAGTATTTATATATATATATTAAAGTAATACTGACTTCATATTTTTGATACAATTATATATATATATATATATATATATATAATATATATTTTAAATAAATGATTATTTATTGATTTATTTATATTAATTTATTAATTCATTTATCCATCCATTCATCCATCCATCCCAAACTTTTAAATCGTAATGTATAATTTCTTCTACAATAAATAAATGAAAAAGTGCGAAAAAAATGTTGCATCAAAGAAATACATTAATTTTTTTAAATATATTACAACTGAAAATGGTTATTTTAAATGTTAGTAATATTTTGCAACGTATTATTGTTTTTTTTAAACTGTATTTTTCAGCAAATAAACACAGCCATGGTGAGCAAAAGAGACTTCTTATAAAATCAAAAAGCACTAGTGTTGGTCTTGTGCGCAAAACAGTGTTTGAACCTTTCCTAACTTCAGCAGTTTTCATATGAACACTTTAAATACCTCAATATCAATAAACCCTAAACAGAATAATGCTGAAAGGAAACCAAGCTCTGATAATATTTGAAATGAGAAAATATCTTCTGAATACGTGCAAGAGTCATAAAATGGCTTTGGCAAGTCTTGAAATTTTCCCATATATAATTTATTGAATGATTCATTTATTTATTTATTTTTATCTATTATCTATGTATTTAATATTAAATAGTATACAGTTCTTTGTAATCCTGTCTCAGTCCGTTGGTGTTTTGTATATGTAAATTCGAGTGTTCTCTCAGAGGTCCTTGTTTTTCTGTTTGGCGGGGACGTAGGGCAGTACAGTCTGAGTGCTCTTATCCGAAACCGTCTGTGTGCTGCTGTTCCGTAGCAGTTTTTTGGGATTGAGAAGACCTTTCCTGGGTAAAGTGTGAGAGCTCATCACTGGCATCTTCACAGGAGAGGGCCCCGCAGACGCCGTTTCTCGACAGTTGTAGACGCCTGGCGGATGTTCAGCGGGCAAACGAGTCAGAGGACTGTGCTCGCTGTCTGTATCTGGGGTCCCACAGTCCCCTTTATCGTCCTCCTCGGCGCCACCATCCTCTTCCTCGTCTTCATCGTCATCGCAGCACAAAGCGTGGTAGAGGATCTTGTCGCTAAAGCGAACACGTTCTCTGGTTTTCTGGCTGTGAGTGGAGCTGGATGCCTCCTCGCTGGAGGAGTCTGGGGTGATGATTAGGGGCCCGTTGGGGATGGGGAGGCCCCCGTTCATCTGTGAGTACACGCTGGCTGTGGACGATGATGGCCTCCCAAGGCCCTCATCCGTCTCCTCTCGCTGTGCTTTCCGGTTGGAGGCCTCTAGGAAGTTGCAGAAGTCCCAGCAGTCGGAGAGCATGTCCTGGCCGAGGAAGTCCAGTCTGAAAGCCTCACCCAAGCCACGCTCGCTGCTCGACGTGCTGCTCGCTGTCGCCACCGTCCAGTCATCAGGCTCCAGGTCGAAGTCGATATCTGATGTGAGTTTGTCGATCTGACCCACCACCTGCATCAGAGAGAGAGACAGATGAAATAATCAGTTTGCCTTCCTCGATCATCAAAGATGCATTAGCATCACCTTGCAGGTCAGTTTAATTTGACTTTGGTCAACTCAGGAGAAACCAAGCAGAGCCCTGAAATGATCCTAGGATCATAATTAATTTTATCAAACTGTTTGCACAAAAAATGGAATTGAGTTTAGAACCATTTGACTTGAAGATTGTCCAACATGATATTCGAAGCGAGTGTCAATATATCAAATTAATAAACTACAATTATTTTTGTGATTCCCAGCATGGGATTTTATGACTTACTCATCAATATATTAAAAGTTGGAAAGATGCAGCACATCAAATTTATCTGCATTCACTGCAAAAAATAAAAATAATAATAAAAATAATAAATAAATATATAAATAAATAAATTTTCTTTTGCAAGTTTTTACACCCATGTTTTAAGTAGTGCTATAATAAAAAGTTTTTGTTAACATAATATATGTGTGTGTACTGTGTATATTTATTATGTATATAAACACGTGTATACACAGTATATATTTTGAAAATGTTTACACGTATTTACATGTATAAATTTCTATCCATATAATTTATATTATATACAAATAATATATTTCATATAAGAACGTGTGTGTGTGTTTATATATGCATAATCAATATACACAGTGGACGCACATATATTATTATAAATCATGATTAATCATTTGATAGCACTACTTAAAGTAATACTAAGTATGTAATTAAGTAAATCAATGCAAAATTAACAAAGAGAATAAGTCAATTGAACTGAACTTGTAAATTTGACCTAAACAGTGTAGCGATAGCAAGCTAGCTTTGAAAGCATAAGATCCCACCCTCCCTGCAAATCACTCTCCAAAGCCACGCCTCCTTTAAACACATGACCCCACACAGCAGAGCAGAGGATAACATGAGCACTGTCAAATTAGCATGTCTCATTCACTGATGAGAAAACATTACAGTACAAAGCGCATATTCTTACAATAATAGTGCCTCAGACCAAGGAATATGCTCCTAGGCCTTCCACAGATTATATAAATATATTTAGACCATTTAGTGATTGCTATCGGGATGAGAAGAGACTTCCATCCTAACATAACAAAACATGCATTTAAACCAAATCACATACCCTGACTTTAAATTGTGGGGTTCGCTTGAATAAAATATTCGAAATAGCTACCCTGTTACACTTTGTAAAACTGCATGTCTACATAGTATCATTAATGAGACCGAACACAGAGAACTCAAGACTTAGTACACAGTACACAATAACAGTGGACCGTTTTCAAGTCTGAATGGATAGACAATGAATTCCAGATATTACAAAACAGCCAGTTACTAAACCTAATAACAAAAGCAACGATAAAAACTTTATTAATCATTCATGCCTTAGTGATCAATGGGAACAACATAACTTTGATCATTTCTCAAAAAATCCTTGTAAACAAACAATTCCCAGTAAATTCTACTTATAAGTTCAAAGTTTAATTTCTACAAGTTCGAATTGAGTACTAATGTAGAATTTATAACTCTTGCCTGGACTACATTATTTGTAGTACATCTGTTTTTCTGAAGTATTTAATCATTTCGATCAGCGTACAGTTCATACAGCAAACAGCATATTATATAGTAAATATCAACTGCTTGTATCTTCACAAAATATATCCGCTCTAATCCACTTATGGGACTATAAAGCATGAAGATATTAAGATCATCAACTTCATTATTTCCTGTAAAGCTGCGTTGCATTGTGTATTGTGAAAAGCATTATATAAATGCATTATACATGATTCTAATAGTTTCAAGAACTGTTTTCTCTTTAATGAAACAATGCACTGCAGGATTGCATGCTATACTACATCTGAATCTATGTTAACCAACATAAGTATTATCCAGGAATCACTGAAAAATGTTGTTACGTGCATTACAGTACACATTAGTTTAATAACAAAGGCAAAACAGTGTTTAAAAACCTTCCAGGAAATTGTGTTCATTTATAAGGCCTAAGATAAAATGTATATTTATTTTTATGTTATGGACACTAACGATAAATGGTATTAAAACTGATATTAAAATTATTTTGTTTAACAGTCTAAACAGATCACACGAATACAAGTGAGTTTACTCATAACACTATTTAGAGATGACCAGTTTGAAAAATGGACATCCATTTGGACATTTGTTTAAGAATATAATATTATGAAATGATTTGTGTTTTTAAATATTACCTTTAAGCGAATATTAGAGGATGGTAAATATAGTTGTTATATAAACACAGGGTAAATGAGGATGTACAATACATATCCAATAATGGCTGATTATACATCAGATATGATGTACAAAACAATTAAACTCTATAAGCTCTAAGCAATACGGTGTTGATATGCTTTCTAAAAAAACTACCCGAATACACTGTACATTTTTTACAATGTTGTTTTGCCAGCCTTTAGTCTCGATAAGATCTGAATGAAGGCTTTTTTGTGGCCTTAAGAAAAACCCGTCACCTTTATTTCTATAGTGCTTTATACAACACAGATTGTTTCAAAACAACTTCACAGTGATAAACAAGGGGAACAATCAATGATGCAAACAGAAGTCAGTTCTGCTGTGAAGCAGCTCTACAAAGACAACAGTAAACAGATATTATTCAGTCGTAATCAGTTCATTGTTGATTCAGATAATAAGGAAGGAATAATAAGGAAATGAGGAGTAATTATCTAAATGTTCTTCAGACCTGCGTAACATGGTGTCTTGGTTTAGGTGTGTTTTTCCTGTCACTGTGTGGCATAAACACAGAAGGATCAGATGAATATGCCCTGCTGGCATGAAGGATTAAAAATCTAATTCATTTATCCAGCACAATGACTCCAAAGGAGCAATTAGGAGCTTTAAATCCCTGATTACACGGCAGCCAAAGCCAGAGGAGGGCCTGTGTTTCCGTGATCTGCTCGCTGATTTAACAGATCAGTTGCCTCAGACACTTTTTCTCATCTCTATCTGCAATCACTGACTGAACGGCTGATACTATATTTAAGCATGCACTGTGAACACAGGTTGTTGAGTTCACTCTGGCGTTTATGGGATACTACTGCTTGACTTCGTTCATTTAATGCATGCTATTTATATCAGGCAGAATTCATTTGTTCTGACTTGACCTACTGTACCTCGCATTGTTTGAGGATGTAGATTTAGAATGAGTGCCACTATATCATCAAATGACAAATATGATGTCCAGGATGAATGAAACCTCTTTAGTGAGAGATGTCAAATGCTATTAGCTCAGGAATAACAATCGGGTTTTAATTGAGTGACGGGTTATTAATGATGACATGAATAATGAGGACCTGGGCTTTTATGCTCTTATGATGTGGGGTTAATGTAAACAGCTTACTGTGAACACTCTTGTAATTCACTTCAACCTTTTCAAGCTTTATGAACAATTATTTTAGGTTCAAGTGGTGTGTGAAAGGAACTGGAAGCAAGCAGAGTATGTCTGTTTTTTAGAGCACACAGTGCCATCTGTTGCTAAAAATTAAGCTGAGAATCGATTCGACAGAGAATCTCAATGCTTTCAGGAAAACACATAATTGAGCAACAAATTAATTTATTGTCCAACCCCTAATGAAGACTGGAGTAATGATGCTGGAAGTTCAGCTTTGATCATAGGAATAAATAATTCAGCAGATATTTACATTGTATTATTATTTCACATTTTTTACAGTATTTTTAAATGCAGCCTTCAATACAAAAAGAAGGACAAATTGTAGTATTTTTGCCTTGTTCTCCAGTATAACTATGCACATATTCTTGAATCTATATATTTACTTTGAATCAATATTATTTTTCGTACTCAACTATATGTTCTCACACACACACACACACACACACACACACACACACACACACACACACACACACACACATACAGTACAGACCAAAAGTTTGGACACACCTTCTCATTCAAAGAGTTTTCTTTATTTTCATGACTATGAAAATTGTAGAGTCACACTGAAGGCATCAAGGGCTATTTGAGCAAGAAGGAGAGTGATGGGGTGCTGCGCCAGATGACCTGAACCCAATCGAGATGGTTTAGGGGTGAGCTGGACCGCAGACAGAAGGCAAAAGGGCCAACAAGTGCTAAGCATCTCTCGGGGAACTCCTTCAAGACTGTTGGAAGACCATTTCAGGTGACTACCTCTTGAAGCTCATCAAGAGAACGCCAAGATTGTGCAAAGCAGTACTCAAAGCAAAAGGTGGCTACTTTGAAGAACCTACAATATGACATATTTTCAGTTGTTTCACACTTTTTTGTTATGTATATAATTCCACATGTGTTAATTCATAGTTTTGATGCCTTCAGTGTGACTCTACAATTTTCATAGTCATGAAAATAAAGAAAACTCTTTGAATGAGAAGGTGTGTCCAAACTTTTGGTCTGTACTGTATGTATATATATATATATATATACTTTCTCCAAGTATTATTACACCTCCTTGGTTTTGAGGCTCTGCACTTTCAATTAAATTCAAGTTTATCTGTATAGCGCTTTTTACAATACAAATCATTACAAAGCAACTTTACAGAAAATTACGTTTCTACAATGTTTAGTTGTAGCTTATTAGTGGTGACTGTCAGTTTGTGTGCATATGACAGGATTTTTCAGAAAAATAATACAAGACGTAGTCAGCCAGACGATGAACATTATTAACAGCAAATTATTATATGATGCAGTCACACTTGTAGCACTTAATTTCTGGTGAGTAAAGCAGGTGTCACTGTCTGGGCAGTGGACTTTCTGTAACTTCTGCGGTTGGGTGTGTGTGCACTGAATGAAGGCTAGAGAAGCTTAACAACACACACTGAGGTGCTGAGGATGGCAGATGAATTGCTGGCCCAAGGTCGGATGAGATAGCTTTGTTTACTAGATTACTCGTCCCGCAAAAGCAGAATTTAATTCAATTAGTGTTTTCCGGATAGTCTGGCACTGTTAAACATGTTTCCCAAACCCCTGTCATCCAAGAGAGGAGCATAATGTTATCAATATTAGGTCCGTTATGACTCATGCCATTTTAAATATTAATCTGAACTGCACCACATCCTCACAGGAACAAGTGCACTGTCAGAAGAACTTATTTTCAATTCCAAATGAAAGGTGAAGTGTGTAATTTCAGAGCCACTGGAGGCACTAGACGTACACTCTTAAAATATAAAGTTTCCTTTTTCCCAGTGACGCCGTAGAAGAACCTTTCGTGATCAGTGATTAAAAGAACCATATCTGTCTTAGTTTGAAGAACATTAAAAAAAATCTAAATAAACTTTTTCCACTATAAAGAATGTTTTGTGCAATGAAGAGATTCCATGGATGTTAAAGGTTCTTAATTAAAGTGACAATAAAGAACATTTATTTCTTAGCGTGTACATTCAAGAAATTGGGTCAAAAAACATGCCCTGTAAAAAATAAATAAATAAATAAACAAATAAATCTTAAGGTTTTGCAGCCTAACCTCAGCCTGACCCGGCAAACCTGCAACAGAACAGATATATATATATATATATATGGTCTATTTGAAACATATCTATACAAAACAAATAAACAAACAAAAATATATATCCATATATAATAGCAATATGCAAAGCAATATGAACACATTTCTTCTTATATCAATCTTGTGCAAAAAACAAACAAACAAACCTTACACACGAAATAACAACGTTTATTCAACGTTTATTCACCTTATACAGTCTGACGTAAAGCAAGCTCAATCTAATCACCTCATTTCATTTAGTTAGTTTCACTGCTGGGTTTTAAAGAGCATAGATTGGACCAGTGTTGCTGTTTCGGGCAACATTTATCTACAATTAACTGCGGCAGGAGAAAGTATTTTAACATTGCAAAAAATACACACTTCACCCTCCTACCTCCCCCCTCGAACCAAACATAAACTGCTAACAGAAACAGAAAACAGCTAATTTCGCTCATAATGTCTGTTGTGCTGCGTAATCATCAGCCGCCGCCTCCATTCCCATGGCTCTCTCTGGAGCAGGCGTTCCTCGGGGTAAACAAAATCATTCAAATGAGCTCATTTAGGCAATGCCCTCACTCCACTATGGCTCCTGAAGCAATTTAACTAGATCGCAGCGCAAGATTAAAGGGTCTGCGCAAACCTTCTGGGTCACAGATGGGCTCGACGCAGCTACAGTGAACAGTAATCCTTGCACCTTTTCTCCGAGATGCAGAGAGAGTGAGTGGGCTACGGAGTAAATTATTGGGTAAGCAGATTGCTTAAGTGTAAAGGATGAATGAACACATCAGGAAGAATCATTAGCGTTGGGACACATTGTGTTTTAACTGGAAGGAGCACAATGAGAACCTGTAAAAGGAATTACAGTCTATAGGGTAAAACTCACATCCTTTTGTCGGCCTCGGCCATCATAATGGCAAAGATTGCAGCTGGATTTTTCAGTTCGGAAAAGATTTGTCTTCCCACTCAGATGCTTTCAGCTGATGCTCGTCTCACTGGAGTTAAATTATACACCAGCAGCAGCTCAAGGAAAACAGCACATTGTGGTCGAGGAGGGCGAGACAGACACAAAGCCTGCATTGTGGAACGATTATATCTGGTAGCACAACACCAAACAGGCCTTTCAAAGCTACTTTTCTCAAAAAGTGTGAAAATGTATCATTAATATATTAATAGTTACAGTTTCGATACAATTCGGTCAGTTACATTGTGCATTAGTGGTCATTTTCACTAACTCTTTCAGAAGACCAGTAGGTGGCAACTCTCTCTGAATCTTTCAATCCAATGATTTGTTCAAATAAAAACACACGGAACATGTGACTGTGTTTATGACTCATAGTTGAGTCATTGAATCAATCATTCAAGTGTTCTTTTTTTTTTATAATAACACGTATTCCTTCTGGAATTAGACTCAGAGATGTGTTTCAATTAGGTTATACTGTAATATACTGATGTGTAAAAAAAAAGGAATAAAGTAATAGCACAGTACTCATAATAATAATTAATAATTAATAATAATAATAATAATAAATACATAATTAAATGAATATTTTTTTCTTTCTTTAATAAACTGTGTGAGTTTACTGATAAATTGCAATATATATTGAGATGAGGTTAGCCTGTATAGGATAATGCATCATCAAATATACGGTACTATTAAGTGCACCCAATTATGGGTTATGAAAGGTTCATATTTTGGTTTTTGGAGTCCCCTAACAATAGGTTGACATGCATGCAATGTTAAAAAAAAAAAAACTTTCATTGTCATAATATGCATTCATTTTAACTTTATTTGCTCAACGACTCCCAAACGATTCGCTCAACAATTAATTTTCGGAATTCCTCCTTTGCACGATGCTAATCTGCAGTGATTGGTCCCTTTTTAATTTCATCATGCCCGTGATGCCCGGTAAAGCAGCATTTTTGAGCGCAGTGCTGCTTTGTGTGCAGCGTTACCGGGGAAACCACTATTTTACCACTCCAAAGTGGCACCTAGTGGCAAAGAATGAATTTGGACTGATTTTATCTCAAAATGGTTCACATATTTTTCACAGCTGCTCACAGAACTTGTTGCAAATGTTGATGTTTTGATAAAAACCATGAATAAAAGCATAACCCTTTGATAGACTGTTGAGTTTTAGCGACCACTATTGTCAGAAAAAAATTAAAATAAATCCTTGTAGAAAATTCTTATAGATCAACCCAGCTGTAATCACCTGCTGGTATTCAGAAAAATAGTAATCTTGCTTGTGTGATACTGTGCAAATATCTTGTCTAGAAATAGCAGCTTCAGTATAACGTGTACAGTATACTGAGTGTAGCATTTAGGTATTTCAGTGCTTGGAATGTTATTTCTATTTCTATCCTCAGTGATTTGAGCGGTAATTGCAGTCGGTGCGGAGCAGGTAACGGTGGAAGAGGTTAGCAATCCTGAGAGTGACAGCTGACTCTCTGCCAAAGCCTCCTGCAAAATGTCATCTGTGGCGCTGATCCGTGAATAACACGCACTGGAAAGGCGATGCAAAGCAACTCTGTGTGGAGTACAGACAGAAATACACATGCTGCTGCTGCTGCTTCATGTGTTTCAGCTGAACCCTGTACTGCACAGAGGTCACCTACATTTATGTTAAACATATTCGCTGCGTTAGAATCCTGTGCGCAATTTAACTGATCCTTTGCTGATTTCGTACATATGAATATATTAAATTGATTATAAGCATGCAAATTAAATGATGAATAATAAATATGTACACTACTGGTCAAACATTAGGAATAGTTTTTTTTTTTTTGAAAGAAGTCTCTCATGCTCAGCAAGGCTACATTTTTCTGATCAGAAATACAGACAGTAATATTTTGAAATATGTTTTTACAATATAATATATAACTTATCTATGTGAATATATGATCAAATGTGATTTATTCCTGTGATGCACAGCTATATTTTCAGCATCATTCCTCCAGTCTTCAGTGTCACATGATCTTCAGAAATCAGAATAATATGATGATTTACTGCTCGAGAAACATTTCTGATTATTATCAATGTTGAAAACAGTTGTGTTGCTCAATAGGTTTGTGGAAACAGAAAATGGTATTTTTCTGAACGTTCAATTCACCAAAGAATCTTGAAAAATGCATCATGCTTTTCACGAAATTAGTACATTTAATGATGCAGCGTTCAGCTCCACAATAACACTGCTGTCCTATTACAACTTCTGCTGAATCCTGATATCCCGTGCAGTGATGATTGTGGGCATTTATAAACCTCTTCAACAAAAAGACTAAACAAGATGAGTGTTTGTTTTCATGCTTTCTTTGTCTCAAACAACCAGTGCCATCAGGCTACTTTATATAACAGCATACAGACCAAAAGAAATAATTTCCATCAACTCAAAATAACTATTGGAAACAAGTTTGTCAGGGAAACTTTTCAGGCCCCTGAATGATCCATTATATAATAACCAGCCTCTGGCATGAATTTCCCCAAGAATCTGATTGAAATGTGAGCAGTAGGGTAACAGAGAGCTATTAAAACAGCCTTTCCATAGTTAGAGGCCGAATGTGATGATTAGGAACTGCAAACAATTACTGCAACAGTGTCACATGCTGATTTCAAAGTGAACCGTTGGTAAATATTTCCTTAATGTTTTTCGCTCATGTGGCGTTTGAGATTTCCAGGCACACAGCAATCTATTCATCGTCCTCTCTGTTTAGTGCTCTAGTTTGGACAGCACACGGGATGTCATCCTGCTCCCTACTTTCTATTTCGTTCTGCTGCTGCTTGAGTCATTGTCGTCTTTATTATTAAGAAATTTACTTATGAAAAAAAAAAAAAAAACATTACGCAAAAGCTCCAGATATTCAGTTGAGCTGATACTAACAATTAAATATAATTATTATATGAAAAGGGATTTATCTGAATAATAATAAGAATATATATATATATACACATATATATAATGACATTTAGTTGCCAACAGAAAAAAATGTTTCTTACAAACCTAGGAAATTAAGTCAAATGTACCATTTGTTTACAGTTACAGTTAGCTTTTCTATATGTTTTTCACTTGCTTTTAAGTGCATCAAACCTATATGCCTTTATAGATGTATAGTGTCACCCAATCAGACTGTATTGTAGCTGGGGATTTCAGTCAGAGCTTGTCTGAGTCTACAGGAGTAAGTTATCAGTGATACTGTGCATGAAAAGAAATCAAATCTTGTGTCAGTAAGATTTCATGTTTCTTTGTGAGACAGACCTCCGAGGTCTAACGAATGATCTGGGTCGCGCAGACCTGACTGGTTAGATGTGTCACTCATCCCGTGCTGTGGGTGTGAAGTGTGGCTTTGAAGTGCTCCCCCCGACCGTTAGCGGCTAATTATCCCGTCATACATGCGAGCAAGGGCTCTGGCGTGCATTAAGCACACAACACCCTCCTTTTTATCTATACTCCGAAATAATACTTCAAGCAGACCTTAGCACATGCTGCACATGAGTGGGGTGATGAGGCTCCCAACAGCTGGATAATCTGAAGCAGCATAGAATAACAGCTTTATAATGGGTGTCAGTCAATGGTGGCGAGTCTTGTGATCCGCGTTCATACATTCCTCTGCTCCTAATCGCAGCGGAATTGTCAAAAGCGATCATAATTTTCCCTCTCTTCTTCCAGAGGCTCAGCTGGCCGCAGTCATTTCAAACTCTGCTGATGAATTATGTGGGCCACGGTTGTAGATATGCTTAGGCTATCTTTAGATATAGGCTTGGCTAACTTGGGATGTGGGTTTGCTGGTTAATAATGGCTCTGTGAGCGATGCTGTGATACTGACTGGGCCGCTCTCTGGAGCTCTTTTACGTAACTCACTGAATGCATTACCTCAGGCATACAGCCAGTCAGAAGTTAGAACCAGATATCAGCACATATTCATCACCATTTCAAATAGGGTTAATTTAGTTTAATTAATGTAATCTTGCCGTGTTATTACCAGGTGGCTAGCACAGGTTCTTTAGGCTATATATGAATTATTCATTGCAAACAAGTCACACATGAATTATTAAACATACAAATCACTTACATCAATGTCCTGGAGTACTGCCAGTCATTTGAAATGAAATAATCACACTTTTGCATTTCTGACAGGATCATATTATGAATGTGTTACAAATGTGTTATAAATGTACTGTATATAAAAATAAAGTGCTTATGTAACGATAACACATCTATGCAACCTGTCCTCCAACCAATACGCTTGTATAGGTCGTTTGTCCAAATCCCTGAAATACGACCCATCAGAGGGTATACTACAATTGCGCCCAAATCGGCAAAAGGTTGTTTTCATATTAATGTTTTGTACTCTTTTATTTGCCCTCTGGTTTGCGTTTTGTGTAGCTCAGTTAGTAGATATTGCGTTATACCTTGATATGTAATCACGCTATCATGGATTCGATCCCAGGGAACGGATATGCACAAAAATGTATATGCTCAATAAATCATAATTTAGCATGATTTCTGTGAGGGTTAGGTTTAGGGATGGGGTTAGGTGTGGTCATTCGAACGAATAAGCCACCTAGTAAAATATGTAGGAAATACTGTGAGATCGGTGTAAAACGCCCACACATTGCATTTAAATAAACGTGCGTTTTGATTGGTAATGACGTTATACGTCAATTCATGACGACAGACGTAACGCGATACTGTCATTATTTTTACGCCCGCTAGAGGGCGCTTAACTTTAAAATGTAAATATAGGTGGTAATAAATACTTGCACAAACGACCTATATGGTAGTTTTTTGTTGGAGGACAGGCTACATCTATGATGACTACAGTATCTAACATATCTTTTTTTCTGTCCCCATATACTGCCAGCTAGAGACTGTCACCTGCCTACATCAACAAGTGTATTGATGATGTAACGGTCACAAAAAACATCACTGTCCAGGCCAACCAGAAGCCATGAATGACAGTGGAGGACATGGAGGACACGGAATGCTCCCTTCAGAGCTGGAGGTGAAGTGGGCCTGAGAACACCCACGGCCAACCTGTCCCGCGGCATCAGAGAGTCTAAGAGACAGCCCTCCGGGAGGATCGACTGATGATGCCATCTCCACTGCCGTCCACTCAGCACTCACACATCTGGACAAAAAGGACTCATATGTCAGAACGCTGTTCATAGACTCAGCATTCAACACAATCATCCCTCAACAGCTCATTTATAAACTGATCCAGCTGGGGCTCAACACTTTGCTGTGCATCTGGCTGTTGGACATTCTGACTGGAAGACCTCAAGCAGTACGGGTCGGCAACAACACATCCAGCACCATAACAATGAACACTGGGGCCCCCCAAGGATGTGTGCTGAGCCCCCCCCTCCCCTTCACTTTGCTGAGCCACGACTGCACATCGTCACACAGCTCCAACCTCTTCATTAAGTTTGCAGATGACACGACTGTGGTGGGTCTCATTAGCAACAAAGATGATAGAAACTACAGGAGCGAGGTGAGCCGCCTGGCCGGATGGTGCAGTGACAACAATCTCTCTCTGAACATGGAGAAGATGAAGGAGATTGTTGTTGACTTCAAGAGAGCACACACTCAGCACGTTCTTCTGACCATCAACGGTGTGACTGGGGAGAGAGTGAGCAGCACCAAGTTCCTGGGTGTGCACATCACAGAGGACCTCTCCTGGACTGAAAACACAGCAGCACTGGCCAAGAAATCACAACAGCGTCTTTACTTCCTCCGCAAACTGAGGAGAGCCAGAGCCCCGGCCCCCATCATGTACACCTTCTACAGAGGCACCATCGAGAGCATCCTGTCGAGCTGCATCACTGTGTGGTATGGCGCAGTGCATCTGTATGCACTGGGGTCTGAGAGTAAGGGGCCGTTCACAAATCGCGTCTTTTGCGCGCTCAAGTTCGTTATTTCCAATGTAGGCGTGTGGAATGCGCGCTCATAATGGAAGCGACGCGGTCGCGACGCGCACGCACGATTTTTTCCAGGCGCGTCCACACCGCATCGAGTTAAAAACCTCTCAACTTTTCAGAATGCCGCAAGTGCATCATGGGTCATGTGACAAGAACTAACCAATCAGCTTCATCCTTTGCCATAACAACGCTGAAAGCTCAGCCATTATGAAGGAACAGCTGATCATAACTGTATATGGATTGCCATTTTGAAATAAATTTAGTAGCAGAGCTTCTGCATGCGATTTTTAATGCTGCAAATCCATTTATCCTTTCCTGAAATGTCCCGGTCTTCATGGAAAGAGCACGTCATGATTGCTTAGCAACAGCAGACGTTTCAGGAGCGCAACTTCCCGAGCGCTATGGAAAGAAGGAGAAAGCGACGCGCCTAGCGTTTTCCACGCATTTTAGGCGCGACATGTGAATGACCCCTAACGCAATTTCGATTCTCTCTATGTATATACAGTACATGTGGAAGAATTGACAATAAAGTAGACTTGACTTGACACACCTGTATTATGCCCTTTTTGACAATATGTAATATAAGTCTCTGATCTCCTCAGAATATGTCTAAATCTGTTTTTTGTGCCTGTCTCTTTAAATGCTTATGTGCTGCTGCTCCCCGCCCCTACTCTAGAATAGAGCTGTGTTATTACAGCTCATATCTGGTTCTGATTATCATGTTTATCGCATTATAATATTGCATTTTAAACCATACAAACTTCTGATATACGGTTTTCTAAGCATAAATGTATAGAAAGTGGCTGTCACAGCATGTAAGTACTAAGCTAAGTTCACAACTTTACGGTAAAAACACACATGAGTTACAAAAACAGTGGGTTATGTCCGTGAAGGTAAACAGCTGGGAAATAAATTGTTAGTTTATATTAGATCTGTGTGGCAGCAGCAATATACAGTAAATAAATCCACTCCTTGTCTCCTCTGAGGCTGGGACTCTAAATAGTGTTCTGTACTCAACTGTGAAGCCAAAGACAGAACAGTTAGTGTGTTTTGCTCTGACTTTAGTAATGGCATTAGAACCAGTACACTGTTGTTGCTTGCAAAATCAAAATGACGGCGCCATGGGTGGAAATTTATAGATTAGGTGGTAATTTTTTTCACCGGTGACGTGATTATAGCTTTTACAACCTGGAAAAGTTAGATTTTCATGATATTTCACAAGCGTGGTACTCCACTAAAGATCTATTGCCAGTGGAGAACACCTTCACCTATTGAAGTCTGCCCAGACAACCGCATTTATACTTATATTTCATTTATACTGTTAACATTAAAGTTTGTTAAAGTTTTGTACCAAGAGGAACACAATTTGTAAGTATAAGTTGAAGTGTTATAAGGTAACACTATAGAACATTGTTCACTTTATGTGTAAAGGTAAATTTCAGTTTGTGAGATAATTTAAATTTAAAGACAGGGAAGAGGAAAACTAGAGCTTTATAGTTAAAAGCAATCTGTAGAAGCAGAAAAGACTGACACGGGTTGCATTAATCCATTTACTGGTATATTTTTTTGTATTTCTTTACTTTTGTTGTTTTGACTTTATTTGTAAAATCTACAGCATTAATATTATTTGCCTACTTGAATTTCAATACATTTCTTAAGTCACTCACTTAACTGTGTAGTGGGTTATGTTTCGTTGCTGTGGTTGAATTTAAAGGGTACATAAAGTGAACCTAAGTAAAATATAATTAATTTAATAACACATTTTATTTTATAACATAATTTCCCTCAGAAACAGCTAGATAAAAGGATCAATTAGAATTTTTAACTCAGGCTCTTATCATGTCCAGCAGTAAAGTGATAAGGGGCTACAATTGTACATATTTATTAAATCTTTCTTATTTCTTATAAAGCCCTGAATGGTTTAGCACCTCAGTTTTTGAACAAGCTCTTGTTACATTATAGTCATCCATGTCCACTGCTTTCTCAAAACTCAGGTAATTTGATAATACCTAGAATATCAAAATCAACTGCGGGCACCAGATCCTTTTCCTATTTGGCGCCTAAACTCTGGAATAACCTACCTAACATTGTTCGGGAGGCAGACACACTCTTGCAGTTTAAATCTAGATTAAAGACCCATCTCTTTAACCTGGCTTACACATAACATACTAATATGCTTTTATTATCCAAATCCGTTAAAGGATTTTTAGGCTGCATTAATTAGGAAAACTGGAACCGGGAAAACTTCCCATAACACCCGATGTACTTGCTACATCATTAGAAGAATGGCATCTACGCTAATATTTGTCTGTTTCTCTTTTGTTCCGAGGTCACCGTAGCCACCAGATCCAGTCTGTATCCAGATCAGAGGGTCACTGCAGTCACCCGGATCCAGTACGTATCCAGACCAGATGGTGGATCAGCACCTAGAAAGGACCTCTACATCCCTGAAAGACAGCGGAGACCAGGACAACTAGAGCCCCAGATACAGATCCCCTGTAAAGACCTTGTCTCAGAGGAGCACCAGGACAAGACCACAGGAAACAGATGATTCTTCTGCACAATCTGACTTTGCTGCAGTCTGGAATTGAACTACTGGTTTCGTCTGGTCAGAGGAGAACTGGCCCCCCAACTGAGCCTGGTTTCTCCCAAGGTTTTTTTCTCCATTCTGTCACCGATGGAGTTTCGGTTCCTTGCTGCTGTCGCCTCTGGCTTGCTTAGTTGGGGACACTTATTTTCCAGCTATCGTCGACTCGATAATATATAATTTATATATAAATAATAATAAGCATGCACTGTTATACATGTTATAAAGCTATTATTATTATTATTTTTTTTTTTTATCTATTACATAATATAGAGATAAAACACATACCAGCATCTAACATACCTCTATTTTAGTTCCTGTGTATTGTCTGTCACTCATAATGAAGCATGCACTCTACTTCTGAAGCTTTGACATGATAAAGTAGTTATGTTATACATGTGTTCAAAATGTCTTATAAGTAGTAAACTTGCTGAAACAGAACTGAAACCTCTACTATGAAGATTATGTAACATAACTATCTTTCTGTCTCTATAAATGGTGCATTTAGGTGCATAGGATGATGTTCATGGTGCCCGAGTCACGGGTTGTTTCGAATTGAGCAAAGTCTCTGAGAAGAATATGTAGAGATACTCTCAACGAGGACCTGAAACAAGATGTATAAAGCTGCTTTTCTGCAATAGACTAAATGTTTGCTCTTTCCTCTGCCCGATGCCTTGCTTTTTACAGAGAGAAACATTCTAACACATCAATTCTGATAGCATGTTCACCATTGGTAAAGACTGAGACAATGTGCAGAACTACTAATTAATGAATCAGAAGGTATACAAAATGAATCAGCTCTGCCCACAAAAACAACCATCTTAGACACATTTGCCTTCAATGATAATAACAGAAGCCTTGCTAAAGAAATATTTACACAAAGAAAACTGCAGCGAACCCACAGCCTGACTTTGAATTTAGGAGTTTTCTTCCCTTTAAGACATCTTAATGTACTGTCAGCGTGTGCTGTAGTTTCTTCCTCACATTGAACCTCAGGATTATATAATGAAGTCATTTCATCAGTGAAGCATGTGATCTCGGAACAGATTCTGAGCATGCACTCGATTGGTTGAAGCATTTTCTTATGGCAGTCTTTAGAGAAAGAGCAGAGTAAGCTGAATTGCATTCTCATCACGTAACTGATGTTCTCTGGATTTTCCGAATGATTTTCTAATACTTAAATTTGAATATTTTTCACATTGCGACTTCATGACGCAGTTTGCAATATACTTCATTCTCTGTAACTACCACTTTTCATAAACGACTTTTCTCATCACTTTGATGAAACAGTGGGGAGTTTATTTAGACTACCTGATGGTGGCTTAAAGAGAGTAATTTGTACGTTATAATGGTGAAACCTACTGCCTACTCTCAGTGGCTGACAGTATAATTGGTTTTAAGACAGGGAAGCACATTCGAAAAGACATAATAGAAGCGTATTAGTCACTAATTAAGTCACATGCATTTTCTCTTCCCTTGACACATTCATCATCCTTTCAATCCCTTCATGTGTTACTCAGCATGTAAGTGTGAAGCTGTGTTTATACGTGCATGTTTGACAGAGAGAGAAATGCACACAAAAGGGTGCATGGGTAGTAATTAACTCTCAGCAGATATAACCTGGATGACACACTGGAAATGGCCAACAAATTGCAAACTGTTATGCCAACTGAGCTATTGAAAGTCTGATTTTCACACCACATTTCTGGAGGTAAAGAAATTAAAGGTGCTTTAAGCGATGTCAGTCATTTTTTCTAAACATCTGAGGCTAAAATAGACCAAACACTGCAGAGTCATCATCAAATACATAAATGGAAGGGAGTTTTCTCATTGGCAAAAAACAAAAACAAAACAACAACAACAACAAAGAAAATCTTTACAAAACAAATCCTTGCAATATTTGAATGAATTATATTTGTATATGTATCACCTATTATACCAATATTTGAAGCCTTTTCAAAAGTGATTGCCTGAGAGCAACATTTCACACTGAGGATAAAAAAATAAATAAATAAATAAATAAATAAATGACAAAGTAAGTGTTACATTAAATCAAATAAACATCAAATAAAATGTCAGCTATTTTCCAAGGCAACATATCCAATTCTCATTTACTTTAACTTGATGAACTAAACTAGCAGCAACAAAATAAACTATATAAATAATTGTTTATATAAACTATATAGGCATATTTAAAATAACCAGAAACTATATATATATATATATATATATATATATATATATATATTCTCATTCAAAATAAACAACAAAACTGTAATAGTAAAAACAAAAAACAAAAAAAAAAGATAATTCATGACACTACTTAATTCAATGATGCTAAAACAACACTAGAGTGAAAACATGTTGAATATGATGATCAGGGTAAACTAACTTCTGGTAAACATGTATATTATTTAGCGTATGTAATGCTCAGTGGTAGAGCATTACGTTAGCAGTGCAAAAGGCTGTGGGTTCAATTCCCAGGGAACACACATACTGGTAAAAAATGAATAAAATAAAATGTAAAGCCTGAATGCATTGTAAGTGGCTTTGGAAAAAAGTGTCTGCTAAATGCATACAAATTAATAATAAAAAAGTATATGTTTATCCTTTTCAAACTAATCTTCATACATTGTGTCATTCTCTTCAGCATTAATGAATGTTTGCATATTTACAAAGCTAAGCAGATCATACTAGAATCAATTACATGCACGACGACGTGATAATTAATGAAATAATCTTGCAGATCCAGGTGTGAATCTCAAGACACCCATCAAAACCACAGTAACCGATAACATGAGCATCAGCTTGAGATCATATTGCAGTTGCTGTTTGTTTTTATCCAGCCGTGGATAGAAGGTTTTGCCGTGCTTGTCATTTTCTTAACCTGAGATGTTTGGATGCTTCCTGTTTTATCTCTGCAGTTTCCAGCCAGCCAGTATTTTCCTAGACTGTGGTTTGCCCTTCGTCACTCACAAGGCAAAATCAGGGCTTGAAATAGCATGGGGCTGGAGACTGTGAGGAGGACTCTCTAGTCTTATTCATAGACTCTCGTTCTGTCTGTGATACAGGCCATCAGATCGATGTTTCTCTGGCCCACACTGCATCTGTTTAAATAGCATCCCCTTTCTCATTTCACGAATCCCATATATCATTACCCAACAAATGAAACTCGCTTTACCATACTGAAGTGAAAATTCCAGCATTCTGGATAAAGAAAAAGATTTTTTTTTCTTCTCTCGGATTTCTGCTTTTATACAGCATGAAGCTTAGCAGCAGCAGATCTATTTCCATTTCTCCATTCTTTTTGTTTTGGATTTTCCAAGCTATCGTCAGAATTACCTTGACACAGCCAGGAACGGTTTACAATCAGTGATGCGGTGATTTGATGGAGGGCATGGCAGGACCTGTGGTGAAACAGTGACTCGATTGCCTGAACTGAGAAACATGAGCCACGCTGTTCAGTCTGCTTAATCAAGAGAACAAAGCCTTTTGATTTTGTGTATTAGTATTCAGATAAATCACAGGGGGTGTAGTGATTTAAAATCAGCTGGGCTGTGGAACAATATTCGCACTTTATGTTTTATGAATTTCTATGCATTTTTGGAAGGATGTTAAATGACTTAAGGAGGCAGTTTAAAGGATTCTTCACTCTCAAGATGGCTTTTTTTCTTCCCTAAAAGTCACTGGGTATTAAAATCATATGCATATTTATGCATATTTTGCTATGAGGTGAATAAAAAATATTGCAATATTGTTATGTTGGGTTTTCAGTGTCACAATACAATTGAACTAGTGTAATGGTAAAAGCAGTAAAAAAAAAAACCTAAAAAAAAAAACACTGGATTCAAGATAATAAACATGTTCCTGCCTAAATGTGACCCCAGAGCACAAAACCAGCCATAATTATCTGGTGTATATTTGTAGCAATAGACAACAATACATTGTATGGGTCACAATTATAGATTTTTACATTTTTTGATTATGCCAAAAATCATTAGGATATTAAGTAAAGATCATGTTCAATGAAGATATTTAGTAAATGTTCTACTGTAAATATATCAAAACTTCATTTCTGATTAGTAATATGCATTGCTAAGAAGTTCATTTGAACAACTTTAAAGATTGTTTTCTCAATATTTAGATTTTTTTTGCTCCCTCAGATTCCAGATTTTCAAATAGTTGCATCTCAGACAAATATTGTCCTCCTAACAAACCACACATCAACTGGTTTTGTGGTCCAGGGTCACAAATATAATAACACAAATATAAATGTATGTTCATACTGTACTGTAATAAATTAAAATGAACCTGTTCCTGCTAAAACTGTTGTGAGCTGCTGCTATTTGTAGTTTCAAGCCATATTTACTGAAAACACATCTATTATTGGATTGCTTTTAATAACTGATGCAATTTGCAACAGTGCTTCTCTGGAGGTTCAGAAATACGGATTTAACAGCCTCAAAGTTAATTATTTCTTCAGTCAGAAGATACAGCTGGTGAGTATTGAGAATACATACTCGTACTTGACAATCTACATCAATCTATAAGATGGACCTCATGAAGGGTGACTAAAGTCTTACACAAACACAAATATTCGCTCTTAAACCCAGCATATAGCAATTTATTTATTTATTTATTTGGGGGGTTAAAAATACTGTATATTAAATATATGTTGTAAACAATGAGGTTATGTAATGACAGACTATATATATTTTTTAGTGTGTACCAAAATATATGACACATTACAATTATACAATCGGAACCAACACTGAATCAGCTTTTAGAGCTGCTTTACAGACGTTTCTGGGCTCTCTTCATAGTTGAGTTTCCAGAATATAATCTATAATTGTCCTGTTTCTCACTGTGAAGCTGCTTTGACACGTCTGTATTGTAAAAAGCACTACAGAAATAAAGCTGACTCGACTATACAAACTACAATGACCTGAATACATAAATACGTACTTAAACTGGCATTCATTAAAAAGAGATTAAAACAGAGCAAAAGTAGGTGTTTGTACTGATGGTATACACACTCTTTTGGAAATGAGGGTTGACAGTGTTTAATTAGTTATTACAGTATTTTTGATTATTTTCTCATGCACTCAAGCCCAGACCAGGGCACGTCTGCATTCAAACGTTCAGAGGTCCTCAGGCCAGGAGTGAAAGATTAGCTTCATTCCTTCCCTCTCAGTGGGAAAGATCGAGGTTTGCTTCCAAAACAACAAAGGAGCTCTAATATAAGATGAGTTTACGAAGCTCAGCAGCTGCTTCCTGCTTTCACAGTTAGTTATCACCACCAAAAATCTTCAATGGCGTCGGCATTCTGCCAAACATGCTTTCAGTGCTGTTATTAGAGCGACTTCAGCTGAGAGATGTGAAATATGACATGTCCGTATGATGGATCGGCATGTTACAATGCTACACCTTACAATTCATGTACATTTACTGGTTATATTTGCAGAGTAATTGTGTTAATTATCTGTATCAAATCACAGTACAAAGAAAAAGAAACTGCAAACAGATGTGACTGAATTTAACAACAGACGAGATGCAACTACGCCACACACACACACACACGTTTGTTTTTGTGAGAAGTGTGTTCATCCCATAGGTGTAATGGTTTTTATACTGTACAAACTGTATATTCTATGGCCCTACACCTAACCCTAACCCTCACAGGAAACTTTGTGCATTTTTACTTTCTCAAAAAAACACTCATTCTGTATGATTTATAAGCGTTTTGAAAAATGGGGACATGGGTTATTAAACACACACACACACACACACACACACACACACGCACGTAAACACACACACACACACACACACGCACGTAAACACACACACACACACACACACACTGAGTCTGTTCAGACCCATTTTAAGAGCTCACCAGAAATACACTGTACACACGTCATCATCACAGTCAAAAATGAAGAAATAACACTATATCCTGCTATAACACTATTACTTCACCTAAACAAAACACATGAGGGGAAGAAGTAATGACTCCTCATCTAAACAGTGTTGGACATAGACAGGATGACAGAACGATAGATAGAACGATAGAACAATAGAATGATAGATAGAACGATAGATAGATAGATAGATAGATAGATAGATAGATAGATAGATAGATAGATAGATAGATAGATAGATAGAACAATATAAAATAAAATGCTGTCATCAGATAAATAAACATATGAGAAAACCAGTCCAGCAACCCGCAACTGGATTGATTAGTGAACGAATCATTGGTTTTGTGAACTGAATCAGCGGATTCATTAAACAGATCAAGCTCAAAGAATGATTCATTATTGGATGGACAAAATCAAGTGCCTAATAGATTTTTCTTGTTCATGTAACCGTTTAACTGAGATGCACATCATAATAGGAAAGAAAACACTATAACAACCTCTTTTTCGTGGTGACTTTAATGTAAGTCACAGGGTAACACCTCGATATCAACATACACCACTTGCTGATTAATCACAGTACATTAAGAAACTAGTTTTGATGATGACACATTATCTAATTAAATATGCACACATTTGCATACATTTCCAGAACAGAAATCTTAGTATTGGAAAACTGAATACGCCGGCATATGTAAAGTTCATTTTGAGAGAGCAACCTTTAAAGATATGAATTGAAATTGAAAGCTACTATGCAAATAGATAAAGTACAGTAAAACAAACACTCAAACGTGCATTTTGAATGTTTTCTTTCCACTAGTCTGGAAGAAGAAAGGTTATGAAAGCATAGACCAAAAGCTCAAAATTGATCAGTGCATGAAAAACAAAAAACAATGGCTTTTCCTTGTAGTGTCTAGCCTGAAATGCCAGACTGAATATTTTCTTTAATAATTCCAAACGTTGGTTCTGTTTGTGTACAGAGTTGTAAACAGAGTTGTTTTTGAAACTGTTGAAGCACTTTTTTTTTCTGTTTATGCAATTTAAGCTGCAGCTTTCAAACAGATTACTTCTAAATCATACGACTGGAAAGAGAGATAGTGTCAAAATTTGCAAACAAGTCAGGATGTGTACATCTGTTTTCCAGCACTGCAACTCTATTCAAAAGACAATGACACCACTGCATTAACAACAGGTTGTTCAGATCAGTAATGTACACACTATACAGATTTAATGTGCCCTGTAAAAGTGCTTTCTACTCTCGTAAATGTCAGACTTAACACTTCGAGCAGAAGTGGAGTGAAAGCTGCTTGCTGCTTATTCCTTCATCACAATAACGTCATGCAGGAGATCTGAGATCAGCAAAACTGAGCTGTCAAATCAATCCACCAAAATGCACACACAATATGCATGCTCTGTGCACTTTTGCTGATATAAAAACATCCATGCATTTATAGCTTTCATATTAATGTGCATGATTCCATGCCAACAACATTTACAATATTACATTAAGTAAGTAATCTTTATTGCATGAAACACGCTCAGACAGTTCCCAGTCCTCACTAGGCAGCTGATAGGAAACCAGTGCCTTAACTCGTCTTTGCTGTCTAAGCTTATTTAATTGTGCTAAGTGAGGTATAGTGATGCTATTTTACGGTACACACTTTTTTTTTGCAGAAGGTAAGAAGGATGAGCTTTTGGCCATTAATCAACATGCTCTCGGACGCACATGGAAACATAATCAACACTTGACAAGAATCAAATCAAGTCAATGTGAAATCAGAACTGGCCATATTTAATTTTAGAATAATTTACAATAATGCAATTAAGCTTAGTGAAAAAATGATAGATTGGGAAAAATAAGCATTACCCTTGGGATACATCGAGACACTTTCAAGGGTGAATTTTTGATGTTAAAAAAAAAAATGCTATTTCTCAGAGGAGACTCTGTCACAGCTCTTGAGGTTTAGTGGAGTTCATATGTCATAATATGTTATATGCTATAATATGGTAATGCTCTGTTTGTTACAATATTTTAATATTTTGGGTTAATGTACTGTTATATTTATGGTATGTCATGTTTATGTAACATTGTTTGTATATTCTAGGTCAGTGTACTGCTATATGTTAATGCTGTAATGTTATGGTAGGTTATGTTTATTTCATGTTCTGCTGCACTATGTCATGTGACACGTTATGTGCTCATGTGAGATCACTGGGTTTCTGTTTCCTCCAGAGAGTACTATCTGAGGAACAGGAGGCTTCAGCAAATGTCTCATTTTGCTGCTTGCTTTTAGTCTAATACCTCAAAACATTTGAGACATTAGAGATCTCATTTGAGATTTTTTATTCTCAACTGTGAGCTCACAGATGAAATCAATATCTCACTAACTCGCCTGAACCCTCAGAAATATGTCACCTCACCGAAGTGAAATGGATTGCGTTTGATGTATTATGACTGTCAAATCACTCTCACTTCGTATGTTTATGCAGGGAAATATGAAAGCATTTATCTGTTCTAAGCCGTTTTTTTTTTTTAAATCAGTCTGTGAGATTTGTTTGTATGTTCATTTGTATGTATGAGGGGGAATGCATGTTGGTCTTCCTTAAATAGCCCTGATTTTAATCTCCAGACACTGCTTTCTTGACAGCTCCAGCCTGTTTGCCTTTCCTGTAACCGTCTTTATTTAGCTCTCTCTCTCTTATTCTCTATTCCTCTCTTTCTGGTATTCTGACCATTGCTCTCTGGCCCCTAAAGCCGTTGTCTCTTCGTCTCTGCGTCTGCACGTGAAAAGTCCAGTGGATTTATAGGGTTTACTGCCAGCTCTCTCTCTCTCTCTCTTCGCATGCTTCCTGCTCACGCTCCTCTTTCTCATTCTCTCTCTCTCTCTTCACCACAAGCTATTTCATTTTTCATGCTATTCCTTTCTGTCTGGTGACACTGTCGTTATTTTCATTATGATCTCTGTGCTGTCGTTGTCTTAGTTCGCTGGAGCGGGAATGACCGGCAAGGCTCAGATGTGTTGTTTGCTTTCTGTTTTTTTTTTTTTTTTTGGTATAAATGTAAAAGTCTGTGTTCATGTGATCTGGATGTATTCAGGGCTGCTTACTGGAATGGAGGCAACCCTGAAACACCCAAACCTGAATCCATGTGAACAGAACACAGAACTGGAGGATGAATTTACGTTAAACCCAAACGCAGAGAAGAGACACGCGTGACTGATTCACACACTGTTGCTCTCCTGATGTGCTGAGAAGGAAGGCCAAAGATGAGATCTTTACGCTCAACGTATGCTTAAACTCAACATGTCTTTTACGTGTGTTTAGATGAATATGACTGCTGCTGATCCTGTGTGTGTGTTAGTGAGGGAAAAACACTGTATGCATCTTTGATTGTGCGTCATCCCCAAGAGCAGAGATCAGAGGTGAGATTCTGCAAACCCAAGACATGAGACTGAAGAAGCTCTTGAAGAAACAGCTGCTCTCAGCTCGGCAGACGCAGAGTAAAGCGTGACTGAGCGACTGTGAGTCACTCTCACCTGCCTCAGGCCTAATTCAGCTCATATTAGCCAGCACCCCACAAACAAGCTCTTTACACAGGGATAAACGTCTTTCACACACAGGAAGTGCTTCATCGCCACTCCAACAATACTATAAAAGATACTTATGTACATTACCAAACAGATAACTCTGGTCCTGGATGCAGTCTGGCTAAAACAGACAATATAAGAACAGCTGTGATACACTCCATCAGTCAGCTACTGTTCGTATCTCTACACTCACAAAGAGTAACTATTAACCTTAGTCAATAACCAGCTATATCAACAATAGCAATTATATATATGAATACATGCTCTACTGTACTTTTGTTTTTTAAGAATAGTAAAATTCACGGAAGGCTGTGTTATTTTAGTAACACTTAAATATATATATACACACCCTATTTCTTGTTTTGTTTATTTTTTTATTACATTTAATAATATGCTAATTTCATAATTCATTTATTTTGGTTAAAGTTTAAGTAGTTGTTGTTATTAATTACAATTTTGTCTATATAGATTTAATGGTATTTATTTATTAGTTTCTATTATTTTAGTAATTCATGTTCAACTAAACTGAAGGGTAAATGTTGCCTTGGCAGGAAGCTGAAATTATTATCACGGTTTTCAAAAAAATATTTTGCAGCACAACTGTTTTCAAAATTGATAATAATCAGAAATGTTTCTTGAGCAGTAAATCATCATATTATTCTGATTTCTGAAGATCATGTGACACTGAAGACTGGAGGAATGATGCTGAAAATACAGATTTGATCACAGGAATAAATCACAGTTTATCAGAGATTCACACAGAAAACAGCTGATTTAAACTGCAATAATATTTCATCATTTTTCCCTACAGTTTTGATCAAATAATGCCGGCTTGGTAAGCAGACGAGACTTCTATCATACAACTTCATCCTATATATTTAATTTTTAATATGCAATCGAAGGGATATTTTGCCCAAAAATTAAATATATAGTCAACTTTTATTTGTGTCACTGATTTGTAGGTTGGGAGGTAATAAAGCCTGATAGGGAGAAACTGTGCCTTATTAAAGTATGGTTTGTGGAGACATCCAGGGCAGGACCCAGAGGGAGCGTGTGCTTATTGTGCAAGCCTGAGATAGTCCTCAGAGCCGACCTTTCCTCTACACTCACAAGTGTGTCCCATAGGCTCATTGGAAATACGTGCATCTACCTAAATTTCTGCAAAAAAACAAACAAACAAAAAAAAACACGTACACATATGAATCGCTGCAGTTTTCAGTTGAAATGAACACTAGAGGCAGTAATAATAAGTGATAATAAGTGAAGTGACATTCAGCCAAGTATGGTGACCCATACTCAGAATTTGTGCTCTGCATTTAACCCATCCGAAATGCACACACACAGAGCAGTGAACACACACACACACACTGTGAGCACACACCCGGAGCAGTGGGCAGCCATTTATGCTGCGGCGCCCGGGGAGCAGTTGGGGGTTCAGTGCCTTGCTCAAGGGCACCTAAGTCGTGGTATTGAAGGTGGAGAGAGAACTGTACATGCACTTCCCCCACCCACAATTCCTGCCGGCCCGGGACTCGAACTCACAACCTTTCGATTGGGAGTCCGACTCTCTAACCATTAGGCCACGACTTCCCTTTAAAACTCCCACACCTTTATTTTCTTTCTTACACAAAGTACGAACTCCGTGAAACAGCTCAAATCCACATAAGAAACTTAAAACAGCACGGCTGCATCAACAAATTATTTTTTATATCACTTTTGCATTTGTTAACACTATCGGGTAGGTTAGGTAACTTTTATCGACACTCAACAGATGTTTGAATTATGAATCACTGTAATACGTACTTGAAGCAACGTAATACAAACACAGCAATACATGGCTCTATCAACATAACAAAAAAATATGTGCGAGGGTGACATACAGTATTGAACTCTTGTTTTAGCGGCACTCGCTGGACATTTCACTTTGAAACTGCATGTAAAAACAGTGCTGCATTAATGAATTTAGAGGCACATATTTCGAATGAGCCTGGGTTGACGAATCTGGTCCGAGCACAATCCCCATCCTTACAAAATGACATGCACTTTCACACACCAACCGTTACCCTTTTGCCATCATATCATGTAATTCCTCAATTTTGCAGCTCACAATTTGGCCACCCTGACCATACACCAACCATTTCTATTCTGAACCAGTCAGCCATCACCAAATGTCTCTCAAACAGGAATAATTTTTCCAGTAGCTGCATCAGATTTAGCAATGGAAGAGGTACATAATGATGGACCAAACACACAATTTGACATAATTCAGCTGCACAGGCCCTCGAATATTTGCCAGTCGGTGTTTGCAAACACACAACACCATGTAATCCAGATAATTTTCAATTACGTGAGTGCAAAAAGACAGAAAACAACACATGAAATCATTATTTTCTGCTTCTCTCCCTGCAGCACAGTCTCCCTTCAGGCATTGTTCATTAGCTTGTTAGCTCACATATGATTTTCGTGGGTTTAGTCTTTTGTCACCATAACAAACAAGCCTTATTTCTGTGAGCCGTCCAAGTTACAGCATTCCAAGTACAGCTCTGAGTCCGAGATCGACAGTGCGGTTTTAACAACAGATGCACAAATATTGAATGTAATGTGCATTAGGGCCTGAGGAGGGTTGCATAAACTACCTGGACTAGTCAAGACAGTTATGGTAGGTTGGTCTGATCTGAAATCTGAAAAGTAATCCTGAGTACTACTTGGCTAACTGCCAGTAAGACACAGTCGCTGCATGAACATGTTTATGAAACTGGCCCCTGAATTACAAGAGACATAAAATAAAATAAAAATAAACTAGGGGTACCCAACAAGAATGCAAAACTTATTTTACTTAAGGTTGTTAACTTTGGTAAATGCTTCAGTTGAAGCCATCAACCAGCATAATTTCAACTTATTATTATTATTATTATTATTTTAAACAATCATGTCAGTGATTGCATAATTACTGATGAAAAACTACATTACCCATAATTCTGCAGAACATCACCACAAATCAGAGAACAGAGACAAGCAAATCCTGCCAAAAAAGTTTCTATTTACACAGTCTACCCATTTAAATCAGTTGCATTATCTATTGCTTTTATTTTAACTATTTCACTAGTAATGCTTCGTGGGATTGTAATTCTTTTGCTCACTAAAGGATGCTTGTATTTTAATTTCCAATACTTTCTTGCTTCAAACTTTGTACTGTTGATATAAATAGACTTTTAAAAATCCAAATGAGTGTGGGTGGGAAATAATAATAACGAGAAAAATACTTCTCAGAACCTAGGCTGAAACTGTTTCACTCTTTAACCATGTAACACAACACCCTAGCAAACTCTCCTAGTATTGTTGCATTAGCATTATGGCAAGACAAGCACATCTAGCTGTATTTCTTAATTTGCTGAAACTTTTGTCACTGATGGCCCGGGGCACGACATCTGAAACTTTTCTATTAACAGAGTGGCTTTCCTCTCTCTAACATACAACAATCATTTATTCGTAATGAAAAAAGATTGAAGCTCCCCTTAAAAAACGCCTCTGAAGAACACATTGCAGTTCTGCTGCAGCTCTCAAAAACTGCCTCGCACTGAATCACGGTGTATTTAAAAGAACAGTTCTAAAAGATTTCAAATGACAATCCATCTGTCTTTGTGCAGTTCTGTCACAGATAAAAGTCCCTCCTGTCTCAGAGCTTCATTGTGTTAGCTTTGCACTAAACAAAGCACTTAGCACCGAGGCTTAAAGTTCAATTTGGGTGTCATCCAGCCATAGACTACTCTTACAAATTGGCGAGTATCTTGAGCCTTGGGCAGACTTGATGCGATGTGAGATTTCTCAGGGTCCCTTCATGTTCCCCTTTCACAGCTCGATTCATGAAGAGTGTGTGATGTTGAATGGTTTCTCCTATCTATGTCATACGAGACGCTGTAGCATTTATGACGGCCTCTCTTACTATGACTCCTATTGCCTGGACACTTCAAGACCGCTGTTCCACATCTGAGAACCTTTTAATGCAACTTTGTAGTATTCCAGGTATACTGGATATTCTTTATATTCATAAATATTAAGGTAGAAATATTCCCAATGCCTGCTCACGATCACAGGTAAAAAAAAAAAAAAATCCTGAAATCACAGACATAGTAATTCTGGCTGAAATCAGATACGTTACTAACTGAAATCAAAGGCATACTGTACATTTCACGGCACAGTCACTGTAAATGACTGTTAATTACACATCTACACATCTGTTAATAGGGCTGTCGTGATAGTCGATAAATCAATTTAATCGCACGATAAAAAAAATGAGCTCGATAATATTTTCGGCCGCGGAATTTTTTTCTTCTATTTTTATTTAAATAATGTGGCTTGTCATGATGTGATGTTGGGTTAGTCTGGAGTGCAGCCTGTGTACAGCCCTCTCCGATGCACAGATGTCACGGGAATAAAGAGATAACGTCTCGCTAGAGTGACCAGCTTTGGGAAGCACCTTTCATTTTCTTGTGGATGTTTGCGTCGCAAGCGATACAGCATTGTACAACTATTGTACGTCATTTTAATACCGCGTAGCATATTTTGCAAGTAACTTCGTTGCCCTTTCTGTCTAAATTGGCCTTCTTTTCGCTTGCTTCATTTGGCTTGCTCAGCTAAATATGTCTGTAGGCGTGTGGTTGCGTGTGTCAATGCGCCCAGTTAACACACACACATGCACACGTCGTTTTCTCCATTCCAAAGCGCTTGTGCAGTTGTGCTCCTGACGCGTCGGTCATTGCTAAGCATCCATCAGCTGCGATATCCGTTACAACAAGGACATTTCAGTAATGGGTTTCCACCACCGAAAAACCCTCGCTGTAACTCTGCTACAAGATTTATTTATGAAGAAAAGTAAAATAAAACTCTGCAGTGTTTTGGTGCACCCCGTTTTTCAAAAACATTGGTCACCCTTAATGAAGCTGATTGAGTCGGTTCTTTTCACATGTGTTGGTGTGCTTGCGTCATTCTGAAAAGCTGAGATGTTTTTAACTAGATGTGTTCCGGACGCGCCTGGAAAAAACATGTGCGTCACTTCCATTATGAGCGCACATACCACATTTGAAATAACGAACTTGAGCACAAAAAAGACGTGGTATGTGAACGGCCCCTTCATTGGTCTAAATGTGTACTTTCGGTTAACTGTTAAACGGTCAATATGAGCAACCCTAACTGGCATATACACATAATATAACATACAAAATTAATTCATTTTAAGCCACACAAAGTAAACATGTTGGTATTTCTTGCTCTGAAACTGCCATAAAATAAAATAAAAGTTTATTGATCTTTGAAAAGGTGTACCTGCGTTTTTATGCCATTATCATTATATTAGTTGAAACTGGTCTTAGAACGACAATATTATCGTCTATCGTGATAATTTCTTGTACAATTTATTGTTCAGGAAAATTTGTTATCATGACAGGTGTAAAGGCCCGTTCACACCAAGAACGATAACTATAAAGATAACTATAAAGATAACGATATTAGCGTCTACACCAGTGAACGATATTGTCTGTGCATTCTAAGCGGACGCGCGTCTGCTGCTTTAAATTCTCGAGCTCATTACAGCAGGATTGATTCTGATTGGTTGGCAATGTTTTATCGTTCATCAGGGGGAAAAATCGTTCTGAAAGTGATTCCAACGATATCGTTCCTCTGTGCCTTTATCGTTATAGTTGTGGTGTGGACTTCTTTAATATTGAGAACGATTTTTAGAACTATATCTTTATCATTATCTTTATAGTTATCGTGCTTGGTGTGAACGGGCCTTAAACGTTAAACTCTCTGACAACCAGTTATTTTTCACTAGTCGGTCACATCTGCTTACTAAGTATTGTACTCTCACAAACCAACGTTTATCTAAATCTCTAAATTAATTTTGAGCAATCGGGCTTGTACCTGCACATTTCACCTGTGATACCAGATATAATATTTTCTTTATTTACTTTTTGAGAAACACTCACTCATGCTTTGAATAAAACTCTTTTTAAATAGTTCAATCTCCAACCGAGAAAAAACGGCCAACGTCAAAATGACCAATCTCTTACAATAACACAACTGACAAATGTGTAAATCTTCAATAGAGCAAAAATGACCAACATTTAAATCTCTTACAAATAACAAAACTTACCAATATTTAAATCTCCAACTAGAACAAAAGTGTCTGACATTTAAATCTGTTACTAGATCAAAACCAACCAACATTTACATGTCTGAATGTAACAAAATCAACCAATATTGAAATGTCGTAATATAACATAACTGACCAATATTAAAAATGTCTTAATGAAAATAAATAAATAAATAAATCTGTTAATAGAACAAAACTGATCAACATTTAAATATCTTAATCTGAGGAAACCAACTAATATTTAAATCTCTTAATCAACAAAACTGACTACTACAAAATCGACTAATATTCACATTTCTGTGGCATTGACATGTGCAAGACAACATTATAAATACAATATAGCCAGATCTAAACTGAAGGATCACTCGTATCATTGCCCAAGGCCAGTGATAAACTTGCTCTGTGATAAAACACTAAAGCATCCCAGACATGACAGTATGACTTTCTGTGAAGCAGCTATGAAAAGATCCATACTGACAGCCATACAAATAAATTTGCCTTGACTTGACACATATTTAATACAGACAGGTGGGTTTCAAATCATTACTTGGAAGGAAGTTTAAGGGTTATTGTTCATCTAATGTGGGTGGATATACAATATTCAGATCTATTATTTTCTGTTGTTTATCTGTATTTGCTTGAGGAAAATATCCTTTTTGTTTTACTGTTTGAATTCAATGACATTTTAATGCAATAAAATGTTCACAAAAGTTCACAAACAAAACGGTGCATTCTTCGTTCTGGAGCTGTGAGAACACTTGAGTATTATTCATTCCAGGCTCTGATTGGGTGTCTCATGATCGGCTAAATGTGATGATCATGATCTCTCCAGCAGTTCTCATGTTGCAGCTTTAGATTTGAGAGATTTCTATTGTAAGCTTGTGTACCTACAGTGACACGGATGAGGGCTGGAGAAGAGTTTGTGAGCATGAATGTGCATGGATACATCTATGCTAAATGAAGGTCATGGGCTAGAAGAACAGAACGGCTTTAGTTCTCAGGGTGGCATCGCTTGCTTTTACACTTCTACAGGTCATGTAGCCAGACAATGGGGATGGATCTGGAACAGAGATGAAGCCTGGACGAGCTCCAAACGCTGGGGGGAAAAATGGGTCTTGGCCAGACAGCGGTGAGGTGACCGCTGGACATTTTGCTCAAACACACACACACACACTCGCGCCGGACGACCACTGTGCACTTGTCACTCGATTGATGAAGCACCTGGACGCTCCTCTCCTCTTCTGTTTTCTCTCTCTTCTTCATAATATCCTGGTCAACTTCAATCTCACATGACAGTTCAGTATCTACTGCAAAACTCTCTCTCTCTCTGGAGGATATTCTCTCAATCAAAATGAATTGTGTGCACTGATTTTTGTGTTGTTTTAGTAAACGATTCAATGAATTAAAGCATTTTTTTTTGGACTTGCTGGTTTGTGTTGGGATGCCGCAATCTGAATTTTACTTTACAGCCTCACTGCAACTCTTTACTTCAAGCACCTGGATCTCAAAGATGCCTGGACGTCTTTGAATTGAATTGAATTTTATTAGACAGTAACAGAAATAAATCCATAACAAGATAACATCACAGTGAAAATTATACATTAATCAGAACTGTCGAGGATAACACAAGAAATTTTCACACTTATGTCCATTGTGGTCCTCGTAGACTGATAAAGATGTAGAGGCAAGCCACTGATCGCTGAATGATACCTTGTGCACTCAACTCTTCCAGTTTATGATGCAGTTCTACATCATTTGAGGAATAACTGCTGCCATAATCAATAGAAAATGTAACAAACTTTTGGTTTTGGTGTGCAATAACGATATAGTTTTATTTGTCACAGGAATTTGACATTTTTCACATAATGCACTAAAGCAATAGAGTCAATGAGTCTAATTTACATAGTTACTAAATTTAGCAGATTATGTCCTTATTTAAAATTAAGTAAACTATGGAAATCAGATTAAATACAATTTTAATTTCAGTACATTAGCACCTGGTTTAACTGGATTGCATGTAGTGTTAATTTAGTATTATATACTGTATATAATATAATAGTATGTATTTACATATTGAATTAGCTTTTATTTTTAATTAAAAAAAATATTTTTGTATATTTCTCATAAGATTTTGTGATCTGTATTCATTTTTTTAACAATTTATTATCTATTTAGCTTAACTTGTATTTCGGTTTTATTAATTTTTATGCAAAAAAAAAAAAACGATTTATTTCAGCTATTTTATTTATTATTTTTTTCATCAAATATACATCTTATTTTAGTATTATATTTATTTAATTTATTTTATTTTATTTCAATTAATGATTTTTTTATTGTTGTTTTGAACTATTTTTAATTATTTTATTTATAGTTTATAATAGAAATGCAAATTCTGTCTTCATTTACTCTTACTCAATTTGTTCTAAACCTGTATGAGTTTCTTTCTTAACTTTTTTTTTGAACATAAAATAAGAATGCTGGTAACTAATCAGTTTTCTGTTGTGCTTAATGATTAACATGCAGGTTTTTGCACTGAATCACTAAATGCTAAATCATCAAAGCAATTTATAGAATTTTCCCCAATGACTACATTTCAGTGTATAAAAATGCATAGTTCCAGTGGGAGCGAGTGATTCACGTAAGAGTGAGTGTGCGAGTGTTTTTTCCATTGGAGGTCTCGTACAGTGGCAGTATGTGGGAGAGATAGAGATGGATTCCCCAGCGTCCAGATGCGAGCTGAGATCAAAGGCTGCTGTACTGGCCATCCATACAACTGTCAGCACTTCCCCTCAATCTCGCCCCCTCCATCCCTCAAACAAACTCCTATTAAAGAGCACAGCGCTGACGGCCTGATGCAGTCATCCAACTACAGCACCATGATGGATCTCTACTGGAGTTATGCGATATTCCCCAATCCATTTAACTGAATCAGTTTGTTTGGATGGTTCATGTATATCAAAAGCTTCCAAAACTATGCTTCTTAAGACAATAGTTTAGTTGCTGTTTCATGCTGCTTTGTTTTAAACATTAAACAATAAATTTCCATTTATTAACATTATCCTAGCCGATCATATTAGTTAACATCAATTGACTCTTTAATGAATTGTACTAGTTATTGTCCGGATGCATTGCAAACCAGACTTGCAAATTGCAAACCACAAGCTACAGTTCTGATGCTGATAAACCTGTTGTACAGTAAACCTCTTTTTACCCTGTTTAATCGGTCACTACACACCTCAAGTATGGCTGTACTCAAACCCGAACAGATGTGCATTCATCTTTAGTCCTGTGAATAATTCTACAATTTGGCATCTGCTACAGTCGTCCACTGGAGGAGAGAAGGGATAAGACAAAGAGAGGAAGAGAGAGGCATGGGGTGTAAAGATGGCCGGAGAAGTGAGGAAGAGAGACAGCAGAAAGAATCAATGTAAATAAGCAAAAACAAGAAACAGAAAGCAGAGATGGAGGATTTGATTGACTCTTGTCATGTATGTCCAATAACGCTTTCAGAGTCATCTCATTTGAACGGATCATGCAAATATTAAATCTGTTGAGTAAAGTAACAGCATAAGATGTTTAGTCAAGGATATGATCAGACTGTTTGATTGGCGTCTATAGTGAACATTAGAGTGCAAGTGTCTGCGTGAGATTTACTGTGCGAGAGACTGTAGCCTCGCTCAAGCCTTGCCGAGGGTTTGCAGTGTCCTGATTAGTATTCTGCAGAGGAGCAGGCCACGGTCTAAATATAGCCAATGAAAACAAGACCAGTAGCTTCACACTGCTAGCACTGGAACACTGACTGCTCACCAGTCAGACACAGAGCACAGACTCGCTCAGATCCAGACAGACATCAGCTCAAAAACCCGCTGCAGTTCACTTCTTAAAGGCAACGACTTGCTAAAATACCTTCTCTTGTCCCACATTAAAATGCACACATGACTATGAATAGCCATTTGTAGGCCAATTCAGCTGAAACTTGTGAAAACTTGCACTTCTAAAACATTGCTTTGTTCTGTTTAACAGCAAAACTGGCTCAACCAATGGCAGGAGTTTGGAGGCGGGGCTATCTGTTTGTCTGACCAATGATAAACGGGAGGAGTGTTCAGGAGATTCAAAGCTTCAGAGATTATTTCAAGAGATTTGTTAAATTTCAGTTCGTTCACCAAAATTAATAGTTCAGATTCGTTCATTGATTCCTTCAGTGACCATTTCTTCATATTACATAAATATGCCAGCAGGTGGCAAAAATATAAATATAAATAAATGGTCTTTTGTGTTATATCTTAAGTCAACGGATGCATTTACATGTTACAAAATAATGATTTGGCTTTATTAAAATGTGTGCATACTTTACTCATTAAATGAAATTAGTCTAAATGCTTGGTTCAGATGATCAACATTTAAAAAAATCCAAATTTATAAAAATTGAGTGTTTGATAATGTCTAAATGTACATTCAAATGCAAAACCTAAAAAAAGAAAAAAAGAAAAATTAAGCAATTATGACCGGCAGAACTCTATTGAGCACCTAGAATAGAGATAAATACATGTAGGCTGTTTTTATTAAACTGGAATATGAACATTTAGTGGTTAAACCATGGCATTACATATGAATATAATTTTTAAGGCCACCGAATACCTCCAATTTGCCTTTTTGCACTGGCATTTAAAAAGGTTTTCTCTATTTTAACCCTTAATTCTATACTTATTGTATTATAAAAAATATATATTTTTCAAATGGTCATTTGTGGATCATTATTATTGCACATATTATTTAGAACCAAAAAATCTCCTCAAAGTATTAGCTAAATAGAACTGAACTGAAATATAGCAAGATTATTTAATTGATTTGACTGCCAAGGAGTATTAGATCATATTAATGTTGTCTCTTTATCACTACCCAGAATAAGATGTTATGGTAAAGCGTTTGGAGCTACTGAGAGCTACGCGAACCACGTGATCATGTGGTGGCGTGATCAAAACATGTCACGACTCGGTTTCTTAACGGCTCTGAGGAGATTTTAAAATAGTCATTACTTTTGTGATTTGCAGTTTGTTAGACAAACGGATAGTCCCGACCCAAACCCATGCCTCTGGTTGAGCCAATAAGACACTTTAAGTTTACAATATAAAGGTGATTACATTTTTGTTTGCTAAAAGACTTCTCTTATCTAACATTCATAAGCAGAGATGACTATAATCAGCCATTAGTAGGCTGATTTGCCTGAAATGATTGAAATCTGGTGCTTTAAAAACATTACGCAAAACCGGCTCAACCGATGGCGTGAGTTTGGGGGCGTGGCTATCTTTTCATCTGACCGATGGCAAACGAGTGGAGAGTTGAAGAGATGTTGCAGCTCGAAGCACGTGGCACAGTATTTACACACTTTATAACCAAATCAAATTCATCTCTCCAAGCATTTTGAAATCCAAATCTCTTAAACTGCATTGAAATAATCAATCAGTTTAACATTGAGTGTTCACATGAGTCTTGAGACGTGCATTTCAATCTATATTTGAAATTACAAAGACATTTTTGTTTTTTTCAATGAGTTCATGTACAATTTTTGTCTCAGGAAGCCACTTATTTTAAAGCAAAAAAATAAATAAAATCCAATCAACTCAGTAAAACTGTCCTAAGAGCCCTAGATTAAAGTAATAACTGATGTGGTTTAAACAAGTATGAACTCTCTCATGACTTTGTTTCTGGATTAAAATAAAATACAATTTATGTAAATGTTTTTGGTCATTTTGGAAATATATTAGCATTTTTTTTTAATTTTTGTTTTTTTAATAATATATCACACTAAAGCATAACATTTCAAGAAAATGCATTTTTAATCCCATCCTCATAAAAGCTCCATTACTAAAAACATCCAAGCTAAAAGGAAGATATTTTTAGGCGAGCATGATTTTAGAAGCAAACATCAAACTAACTAGCCAACATCACTAATCATCTTCACCCATCTGAATCTAAACCCAGTGATCATATTTGAACTAACACTGTAATAACAAAGAAAATGTTTGAGACGAGCTCCTGTCCTCCTGAGGCTGTGAGCAGAATGAGGATGGAGGATCTGGATGCATCACTGGACGAGACTATTTGGAATCTGTAAGGTGACCTGAAAGTGGATCAGCCTCGCTCTCGCTCCAGACCACCATCATTTGTCTCTCTCATACACAGAGGACGCATCAGTAACGTCCTCGCATGGCACAGACAGATGCTAGCGTGCCGTGACACACACACACACTAAATTACTGCCCCAAAACTCAATGTTCCCATCAGCCGCTGCACAGCACAAACTAGGGCACAGTTAATCTGTTGAAAAGACGGTAGAGGTGTCCTAGTTTATTTGACACACTGCAGTTACTACACAGCATGCTGCGGAGGTTGAAGGTTTACAGGAAGTGCAGTGTACATAGAGAACGCTATACAAATATTACAAGAGCTAGATCTGTGTTTTAGTTATGCAAGCTACACACAGAAAATTGCCTTAAGAGATCAAGATTAAAGAAAGCAGTCATGAACAAATATGAACATCTTGTAACTAAACCATGTCGCTCTCTCTCTCTGTATATTTTCATGCTTTCAAACACGGCCCCGCACTAACATTTTATTAGTTGGACTTACTGAATATTTACCGAATGAGTCTGTGTTTGAGTCTGATACGAGGCATCCAACTAAATGATTCTCATCACAACTGTACGAGCCATTTAGCACATTATGAACTTATATTGGACTTTTTTTGCATGAACAAGAAAATCATGAAATAAATAGGATTTATCTTTCATGAATCTTCTTTATATTTTAAAATAAATATATAAATAAGATAAAATACTTAAACAAATTGTATTTGCATTTTTGTGTTTAAGCCCCTCATTTTCATGCAACATCCAAAAATTTGCATTAAAGAAAGAGGAGTCTGCAGCACAAAAGCAATCATAAGTAGCACAGGTATATTTGTAGCAATAGCCAACAATACATTGTATGGGTCAAAATTATACATTTTTCTTGTATGCCAAAAATCATTAGGATATTAAGTAAAGATCGTGTTCATGAAGATATTTTGTACATTTTCTACCTTAAAAATGTAAAAATTTTGATTAGTAAGACACATTTTTGAATAGTAATATGCACTGTATGCATAATATGCAACTTTCTTAGATTCCAGATTTTAAATAGTTATATTCTCATAACTAAATGATCTAGGTGTTAAAAAATTATATATATATAATTCTTGGGAACATCATATTGTGTCGTGGCCTCAAGATGTTATGTTGAGGGAACGACATATTTTTCTCGTGGTCACGAGATTAATGTGTTAACATTCCTGCTTGACCATAGCAACCCGGGATTATCAGAGATTTATTCATTAATATTTTATTTTGAATTAAGAAATTATTAAATTATTTATTATAGAAAATATTTAATTGTTAAATTATTATATTACCCATATGCCTTGTCTACCAGACTTTATTACTGTCACGGTGTCTGGTCTGTGTTTCCCTGGGTGTCCACTAGTGGTCTCACTTCCCCATAGGCACCTCACCGCAGGCACTACATTTCCCACAAAGCCTTGTCCCTTCATCACGGTAATTGCACACCTGTTAATTGCACTCAGCTGTCTTCACTTTCTTCATCATTATCCTGTCTATATAACCGGTCTGTTTTCTGTCTGTGTCATGGACTCCTTATTTTCCGTCACCTGGTTTCCTTGCGTTCCAAGTTTCTTGTTTCCTGTTTGTTCGTTTCTGGACTGATTTTTGGTTATGACCCCCTGCTTGTTTTGATTCTGATTTTTGGATTACCCATTAAACACACACTGCTCTTGGATCTCTCGTCTCCTGTGTCCCGATCGTCACAATTACGCGCATAGTCAGCATTCAAATGAATTTTATCATAAATAAATGTAACATAAAGTTCATAATATAAAATAGGCCTACAAGAAAACATTTTTTTTTATCCATCCTACGGTCTTGTAAGTCCATGATCAAATTGATCATCTTTTCCCCATAATATTTGTTTATTATTACTGTATACTAAAATATTTGCCAGAGTTACTTCCTGTTTTTACAACTGATAGTGTTTGAACAGACACCGAAATGTCTTGTTGATTATTTTTGTAATCAATTGATTTTAATAAAAAATTTAGTTTTTGAAATAGTTGAATCTCAGCCAAATATTGGCATATCCTAAGAAACCATACATCAGCTTATTTATTCAGGAAATTCAATTTCTGGAAATTGACCCTTATGACTGGTTTTGTGGTCATGGGTAACATATACTGACATTTATATATTATGTGAATATAATATATTTTATGTTATACAAATAAAATGAAATAAAATAAAATGTAAAATACTAGATATTTTATATATATTAAATCTTCTAGTTCAGTCCAGCTTTGTTATGACTTTTTTTATCCCAAAATGTGCATAAAAACATACTGAATGAAACCCTGTTACTGCTGCCACAAAAAAGCACAGTATGCTAAAATCATTTCTGAGAAGATGAATCTCTAAACTCAATCCCGTTACATCCGTGAAACTAAAAACATCAAAGTCAAAAGTCAGGTATAAGTCAATTATGATTTTAATTGAACTAAATGGGGCATTTAATTCTTACATGAAAATTTAACTTCTCTTTCATGAACGAAGAAGAAATCGTGTTCATATATGAACTGATTTAACTAGAATATCTATTTCATGAAATAAACTAGGCACCTGGTTTATATATCGAAAAAAAATACAAAAAATAAAATCATTATAAAAATTAGCTCAAAGCAGAGCATGCAAAAAGCCTATGCTAATTTATGATTGAACTAATTGAACTGTGACATTTCACGATATTTTTTATGAATCGGTAGAGTAAATTATTCAATGACTCACTCATAACACACAAAAACATACAAGTTTGTCCTTACTTCCTGCCGCATCGATGTGAGCTCCACTGAACGAATCTTTCAAGTGAACCTATTCAAAAGATTTGAATCCCTGGGATGGAAAATCCCCAGCACCAGCGCACGTGTGCATTTTCTCTCCTTCTTTTTGCTCCGATGAAGCAGCTGTTCAGAGTCTGACATGAGAGCAGTTGTGATTTAGCAGTCTCTCTTCTTATCTGCTCTCAAAACAACACCTCATTACCTGGTCCACCATATCCATTCCTTCTGAAGTCACTCAAATCAGCTTCCCATCAGGCGTTTTCCCAGCACTGTGTCACTCATGCTGGAGCAGGAGATGTTACTGACAGATATTTTGACAATTTCACAAAACGCTGCCAAACAAATATTTGGCTTGTCCTTTCAAGCATCAGCATGCAGTTTTTGTGCCATCTCTCTAAAGCCTTTCTCTGTGTTTAATAGCTTAATGCATCTTACTGAGATGATGCCTTGGGCAGAAGCCTTCTTTCTTTTCCAGCTTTTCACAGTATTTTACCCCCCCACCACCTCTATTTCTACACCAGAATGTTCATCTCTTGAAGCGAACCATTGAGTGGAACCAAACTGGCTTCCCTTGAATTACAAACAATATAATAGGGAGTCACAATGCAAAAAGCCATGCGGATTAAAGCGCATTAAAAATGTTAAATATAAAAAAGCATGGGCTCAGGCTCAGCATGGTCCATGACCAACGGCTGTGTCTCACATATTGGCTCAGCTGGCATTGATCATTTTACAGTTGGCTGCTGAAGGTTTGCGGACAGCAGACGTGCAAAACAAATTCACTCAGTAGGAGCCGCTCGCCTTGCTGCCCTTTATAGCAGCACTAAAACAATGGCTGCCGTCTACAGGTTGGGTAACAACCCGACTGCTGTCAGAAAATTCTGCTGAAAGTAAGTGTTCGTGCTACTTGTTTCCCCATTGTGAGGGCGAGCTGTCGGTTAAAGTGTTTTTCTTGTGCTAGGCTCCGAGGCGGACTGTTTAACATCTACAGGTGAGGCTGAGCTTTGGAATTAATCATTTGGCTCCCATTTCAACACTTGTAGGGTTCAATGGGGTAAAAGGCGCCTTTGATATTATTTTCCTCCAAACCACTTCAAACTTCATACTTAGCACTTTCTAAACAATCCGCTTTTCAAGATGCACGTGCAAATGTGGCTGATCCTTGATGTATTCGCAGGAAGCAGTGCAAAGTTGATTCATTGATTTCTTGATCTAATATTTGAAGTTTAAAAAAATGTTGTAGAATTAAGTAGCAAACGGGGTAGAGCTGAGCACACCCAAATGACAGTCTTGCCCACCCAATCAGAATTAGGTAATGATTGCATAATTTTTTTTAAACAGTGATTAAAACCAATCTGAAGCCGAATGTATTTTGAGAAGTTTAAGATATAGTTGGAGACTGCCCCAACAATTATTGTCACGGTCGGGTGAAGGGGTTTGGCGAAGACTAAAATGCAGGAAGATTAGGGCATTTATTAAAAGTAAAAAATAAACATACCTACAACAAAACTACCCAGAGGTTAACTCTGAGACATAACATTGAACAACGAACCAGCACAGGACTGCAGACACAAGGAGAATAAATAGGGAACCACACGAGGAGGTTAACGAGGGAGACACAGGTGGAGCAACTAAAACAATAATGAGGTAACAAGATGGGCGGGGTCAGACAATAGACAGGAGAGAGCACATGGCACCAAAATAAACACAACACAAGCCATGTGCTCACAGAAAAAAAAAAGTAATCTGGTGGCCATCCTGGGCACACCTGCTGAAGACTGTGACTGAACCCCTCCCTTAAGGAGCGAATTCCAGACGCTCCAACAAAAGAACTTCCGGAGTGAGGTGGAACAGAGGTGGAGCAGGGAGAGGGATGACGGGCCTGGAAACAGAGGTTAACAAGGGTACCAGGGTGAGCCGGCAGGTCTGGAAGTGCGAAGTTTGTGAGTTATGTATCATTGAAATTACCTGAGCAGTTGAATTAATGCTTACCCCTTTTGACTTGCTGTTAATGCTAAATGTAAGAATAAAAACTGAAAGTAAAAGGGGTGAAAGCTCATTTGTTACTATAGCAACAGTCGTCTCGACTGTATGTAGTGTTCCCCTTTTATGATGTAAACGGCCTTCAGTGATTCAATCTATTCAACTTATTTTTTTGTCGTATTCCACAATTTTTAATTTGAAAGTAGGCCTGTTGTTTATTTGATTCATGTAATTCATGTTTGATTATATTGACAATAGCATTTTTTTTTTGTGTTTTCAACATTTCCTACTGACACACTACAGCAGAAAATAAATAAATAAATAACTGCAAACCATTATATTTAGCTGGTGAGAATACTAGTGTTCTAATAATTTTGGGCACCACTGTATATTGAAATAAAAAATAATGATAACATATTAAATACTTTATTTGCATCAGCCCAGTGTTTCAGTCTAGTATTTTAGGCAACATCCCAAAACTGGCATTACAAAATGTTGACTGAAACCCTGTTATCCATTTTAAAATAAAAAAGTAACTTAAAGTAACCGTCCACACTACATGTTTTGAGAGTGAACGTCTACAGGTGAGGCTGAGGCTTGAAATGAAGCTGGTTTAATTGGATCCCATTACAACACTTGGACTCTATGTTTGTCAGATTTCAGACAAGTTGCGTCTTTAACAAAAGCACAGAGGTTCAGTAACGAGATGTTTTTAACAACAGCAGCTCTTGGCATCACTGGAAAGTTAGTTCTTTTCCTTCTCAAGGTTATTCAGCAGTGTTGTTCAGTCACAGATCAATACTACAGCCTTTGCTCGCCCAAGGTTTCCATAAAGGAGCTTCTTTGTGAATGGAATAGCCGCTAATATCGATTCGGTTTGCTTGTTTTATGTGTACGAAAAAAGTCTTGTCATTTTCGGCGACAAGTCTGGCTGTCGCTCAAAACAGTTTGCTCTGTCTGTTCCTACACATCCCTAACAGAAAAACAACAATATTGTTTTTGGGCAGGAAAACCACTTGGAGATCGAGGTGGGTAGTGTTTTCCAGCAGGACATACATATTCATGAAGCGCACAGATAGGGTTTTGGTTGAAGAATTAGCAGGATAGCTTGCATCTATCTAATTGCAGGATTAGCAGTTATGATTGCATCATACGGATGTGCTTCACCTAAATCTACCCCTCCGCTGCCACTAAACAAATATCCAGCACACCACACTCTCAAAGTCAAAGCAACCTTGAGGACGCTGCTGGCCGATATTGCCACCTGTCAATCAAATCTTGCAGCATTAGAGACGAGGTGTCAGTGAGCACCAGGAGCCAATCAGCTCCTTCGGACAAATGGATGTGTGTGGGCATATCAGATTTTTTTGATTGTCATTTTGTAAAGTTTTTTTTATTATTATGTTTATTATTATTACTAGAGACAGCAGAAAAATAAAGGCTCCCATCCGATTAAAATGGATAATGTTAGCTTTATATTTTTAAACTCTATAACTTTACAATACGATAGATAGATAGATAGATAGATAGATAGATAGATAGGTAGATAGATAGATAGATAGATAGATAGATAGATAGATAGATAGATAGATAGATAGATAGATAGATAGATATCTTGTTTAGATATTGAAATAAAACATAATAAAATATAAAATATAATATATATAATATAAATATATAAAATATAATTGTATAAGATTATATCATCATATCAGCAACTGATACTACTAGAGATTTCAATTCGCCTTAAAAAAATGTACTATTATTTTTTTTTGTGTGTGTGCAGTTAACCACAGATCTGAATGTTATTTGTATACCAATGGAAGCACAGTGATTTTGTGTATTTAAAGTCTCCTGTCTTGCTTTCCTTACACAGGGAACATGTATTTCCTCTCGTACAGTTACAGGTAACACAGCCATTATATTCCAGCAGTTTAATTTAGTGAGTGTTCGTGTCCCTGGTCTGTCCGCTCAGGAGAAATCATCCGTCAGGGTGAAACTCCCTGCAGGTGCGTCTTTAAGAGCACCAGGCTCTTTCTGAGCTGTCAGAAACACAGACACATTTTGTTTTCCTCTGCCAGAGGCATCAATTAGTGCTGGTGCAGAAAAGTGCTGGAGACACATCCACAACACACTGGTGTTCAGAACGACCGCAAGACCGGTTTATGGCCAGGTGAAGCACGTATGAAAGACTTTCTCAAACAGACTCTCTAATGAACATTTTAATGAATTAGCCCAGCTGCTACAGAGTCCCAGCATCCATCAGAACCAAATAATACAGAAATTATATAAACAAAATGTATGTATGTATGTATGTATTTGTGAGTGTATATATATATATTTAGAATGATGTGGGTCGATATATATATATATATATATATATATATATATATGGGGGGTGTGTTTGTGTATGTGTGTGCATATATATATATATATATATATATATATATATATATATATATATATATATAAGTCGACCCACATCATTCTAAATGCAGTGAAAACTTTCATATGATTTCTACAGGAGATCTTCTGGAAAGAACAGAACATGACGATCAGATATCAGCGGCGTTTCTCTGAAACTCTGATGATGGTTCTGGTTCCTCATCTCATCTGCTTTCTAAACGAGTGAAATATGAGCAGAACATTGATCTCTGAGAAACCGAAGATCAACAGAAACATAAGCAGAATTGCTGCAACCGTTTGTCAAGAACACAAACAAATCTGAACTCAGAAGCAGCTTCTAATGCTGAACGCATCTCAGCCAACAGTAAGCCAGCGATCACAGGCCGCTAATGAGGCTGAAATAGAGCATTACATTCCCGCCCACAGCCGTTGCTGGAAGTAAAAATTCAATACAATTTCTGCATTGACAGTTGGGGTATAAGCCATAAAAACGTAACCATACATGGTAGACTTAAACCAGCAACGGCTGTACTAAGCGATAGTATATGCTCATATAAACGCCAAAGGTTCATGGGGCACTAACCTTGTTTTGAGATAAATGCCTTTTATTCGCAATGTCTTGGATAAGTACTTCATTACCCACAATCCTGAACAATCCCACAGTGATGCATCTGATTGGTGGAACTCGTGTAACTGTCTGGTTAAACCCCGCAAAGGTCCGTGAAGACTGAAGATCATTAATAAAAAAATAAAATAAAATAAAAACCTGTGTTGCGTTTTTGCATGGTAGACTTATAAGTGCAATCATGTGCTCCTTGGCTGCCATGATGGCTTTTTTCAAGGAGGAAAACAAAAGTGTTCAAAGGTGGGAAAACCACTTTAGATCATGTAACGTTAGTTGAGTGTAGCGTGTCCGAGGGTCAGCTTGTGGGTTTTCTAAGTGCCAGTATGAAGGACAAAACCTACAAAGTTTTGGTGAGTTTTGCAGGGAGGTTGGTAATGTAAGTTAGCATTATCGTCCACTTTAGCTAGGCTACTGTAGCCTTCATATGGTATGAGTCATATCAAGCATTTTATGATGCCACTGTCAAAACAATATTTAGCCTAGGCATAACTTTTTGTGCATTTACTGAACATTTGTGTAATGGCAACGACATGTTGCTGACGTTAACCGATTTCAAAAACGCACACAATATATAAAATACCAGACCGTTCTCATCCCAAGGCGTAATGTACTGACCCTTTTGACATTTCGTCAACATCCTACGCACATGGCACCCTCTAGCGTCAATATTAGAAGCAGATAAAAATGGGCCAGAAGGCGCCTCCTAGCGGTCTAACCCTAACCCTAACCCTAACCCTAACCTTAACCCATAATCTGTGTCTCATATTGACGCTAGAGGGTGCCATATGCATAGGATGTTGACGAAATGTCAAGAGGGTCAGTATATGACGCCTTGGAATGAGAATGCGTTAAAAATACAGGATGATAAATATAAAAATCAATATACGATACCTATATAAAACACTTTATTTACACGATTAATACTGAAAGAACTGCTATTACTGCACATTCACTATATAAAATAAAATTCACTGGAGGAAAAAGTTCGCGCGACCGTCGTCAGATTTGAAAGTCACTCAAAAGGCTCGTTCGCGGCTGTGGGCTTCAGTCGAATTCAGGGAGGCGCGTTGGTTTATGGGATGAGTAGTTCCTGCACTCGAAATGAAAATATGTACACAGTCTTGTACATTTGACTTTTTTTGGATTTTCTCTTAATTTTTTCACTCGAAATGATATGTTGTATGCTTATGAGTTCAGCCGTAGCTGTTTATCCTCAGACACGCTCTAAAACTCTTTAGATACGGATTTTTCCAAAAGTCAATGGGAGAAATGAATGGGAAATTTACTTCCGGCACCAAAGCTCTCTCAGGCTGTGGGCGGGACTGTGATGCTCTATACGTACATATTACCTACAACAAACAAAAACATCTAGTTTGCAAAAGACAATAGTCCGTACTGCCATTCCTAGAGCATTTCTGCACTAAAGCAAGAACATGTATTTTTCAACACAGCGAGTGGAGAGCAGACGAGGAGACATTGATCTTTTTGGACTAATATGTAAAGTAGCAATCAGGTGAGATGGTGTTATGGCACAGATCAAAGCTCGTTAAAACACACCTCCATTAGCTGACAAATCACAGGACGTACAATTCTCTACAGGACTTCTTCATGTTTCCAAAGTTCACAAACCATCACTCAGACGAACAGCTGTAAAGCTCTTGTTTGAATAGAGCTGAACATTAGAGATAATAACTGCTTATACAGCAGTTTACACACCAGAACTTATGATGATGATGATACAGATATATAGTAGCTACATAAAAACACTTCAGACAGAAATAAACAACTTTTTGTGCTGTGATGACAATTTGAGTTTTTATTTTATTTGTATTACTATTATTGAATAATAATAATAACAATAGTTTTGATGTTAATATACTATTACTACTAATATTATTATTATTATTATTATTATTATTATTATTATTATTATTATTATTATTATTATACTTCTATATTATTATCATTATTAACTTTACAACAACACAGCAACAGCAATACAACTATTACTACTTTTACTTTAACTAATAATAATGTCAAAATACTAATAATAATTATAGTAATAATAAGTGGAATAAAACAGAACTATAAGAAATATTATGTAAATTACAGAATATTATTATTATCATTATAAACGAGAACATCAGAGCTTTTTCACAACAGTCTGATCAGTGACCTAGAAAACAATGCTGGATCAAAAATATTTCTCGTTACTCGATGATACAATTTAAGTAACGGAAATTACTTTTAAAAAGTATAAACATAACTTAAACATAAACATAACATAAACATAAAAGAAAGTATTTAAGCTCCCTTAAATGACACTGATATAGTTTAATTGGTGCAGTTTCAATCCCTTCATTAATATTTAGACATTTAAACCTAATGATCGACCTTGGATTTCCAGCCGAAAGTCGCAGTCATCCACCATTTCACTTATTGTCACGGCCCAGGCTTTTAGTCCAACGAGCTCCAGAATTAGTGACTTTGCCCATTAGTCGTTTAATTGCTTCTGGACAAGTGACATGCATACAGAATTACAGACTGACTGAAGGGTCTAAGGGGATGAATGTATAGCAATTAATGGGACCCACCAGCAGCTCTTGCTAAAACATTTCTTTCTAAAACAGAAACTACAGCAGATGAAGACCATCCCTTTACACACATGCCTCTTTTAGCCAGTGCTTACACACACTTTATCACTTCCTTCTGGGTCAAACTATACAAATGCAAATGCTAAAACATTCAAGCTAAATATTATTACAAACACACAAACAAACTAACTAACTAATAAATAAATAAATACGTTTTGCATGCAAATAAATATTAAAGGGGTCCCATTTTTCTTTTCCACTTTTTCAACTTTAGTTAGTCTGTAAATGTTGCTTTTTGAAAATAAAAAAGATCTGCAATGTCACAAAGCTCAAAGTCCAATTCAAAAGGAGATATTTTATTTAACAGAAATCTCTTTTCAAAAACTACAATTAACGACTTCTTTGGACTACAACGCATATTTTCTGGGATTTGTGACATCACAAAGATTGACGAATGGGACGAGACCTGGCTGAGTTGCACTAGATAAGACAACGAGTGTTACTGTATCACTATGTCGGAGATGTGCTAGTGTTTCCAAGACAGACGAGTTTAGAGTGGTTACAATCATCTGGGTTTAAATCGCACTCAAATTGATTTGATTTTGACGCAATATTTAAACTGAAGCTTGCAGCAGGCAGCTATGGTAAGAGGCGGAACAATTCCCGAACAGGCGCCGACAGTGTTGTGCCTGAACGCGTTCATTGAACGATAGTTCATGAACTCGTTCATATTTTGGGCGAACGTGAACTGAACGTGCTGTATTAATGCCTGATGAACGTTATTGTGAACGCGTTCATTCGGGTGTCCTTGAACGGCACGCTCTCTCAGGTTAACTTCGTTCAATAGGGTGCCAGATTTCTATAGAGCCTTCCAGGCGAAAACCCGGCTAAAACACACCGTAAACGAGTCTTAATATGTAGCGGAAAAACACCCAATCTGGCAACACCAGCCACCAGTGTCGCACCGCCGTCCGCCGCATGCGTGACGCGTCATCAAAAAAAAACAGCAAACGACAGCAGCATGTAGCAAGAAGGCGTATTATCATTTAAAAGAATTTTATGATGTTTATGACAAGGTCAGTGAGAATGGGAGACAAAGCATTAAAGCAACAATGGGGAAATGCTGTCCCCTCAATGCTAATGTAAACCCTGGTTGGATAAGGATTCAAAATTGGATATGAAGATGAAATCTGACGCATAGCTTCATTGTTAAAACTGATAAAATAATTGCTGTCTGTGATTCTATATGGGCTGTGGCAATAATTTTGAAAAATAATAGCTCGCAGCAACATATGGAAAAAAAGAACTATGAACTAGTTCATTTTTGGAACTGTGAACTTTAGTTCAAAATTTTGTAGTTTGAACTATGAACTGAACTAGTTCATTTTAAAAATGTGAATTGAACTTTGAACTAGTTCATGTAGAAAGTGAACTTTCCCAACACTGGGCGCCGAATGCTGTCAATCATAACACACACTGGACTAGCTAACCAATCACAGCACAGATTGGCCCAGCTAACCAATCAAAGAACATCTCGTATTCCAGAAGGCGGGCCTTCATTTGATACAGAAACTATTCGAGCCGTTCATACCAGACTGGGGAGAGAGATATTGTAATAATGTAAGATATGTGAAAAAGAACGAGTTTTTCAAACAACCTAGTATTAGAGCCTGTTCTAGTACACCCCCAAAACAAAATCAAGACTTTGTAAAAGAACATAGTGCAAAATAGGCACATAACAGCAGTTTTCTTCATTTTTTTTTTATTTATTTTACTCAAATGTAACAAATAAATACAAATATTGTTAAATACTGAAACATTGCATTATTCCACTGGTCAAGCTTTATTGGCCACTTATTACTAATAGAGAGCACACTAAGTCTGACATATTGACCAACTCAATGAAAAAGCTGCATCTCTCTGTTCTATTCTGAAGATTACAGTAGTTTATGTAATAATAATTGGACAAATTGTCTTGGCTATTTTCAGACTGCACGAGTGTAGAGAAACTGGCTTCAGTATTGACTTTTGACAGATGTTGAGCAGGTTGTGTAATTATCAGCCTCACAGGACGTTTGACAGTGAAGTTCAGCGAGGAATCTGTCTCATGTTCAGTAGATGAGCACACTGTCAGACTCACGGTTGAGTCAAGGACAGACATGCTTCTTCACATCACGGAGAGTAACATGAGAAAAACACAGATGTCAGCACTGCTCAGAGCAGGTGGTGATGTTTAGCAATATTTACTGCTGACATATTTTAAAGTCTACATATTCCTTTCATTTTACCATTGAGTATTTGCAATTTGTTATAGCTGTAGAAAGCACACTGAACTCAACCTTCAATCATTAAATATACTGTACTCTAAGAATACTGTACTTCAATAAACATTTTACATTAACATTTACATTCAACTAATGAACTTCATTTCTATTATTCTATATATATATATATATATATATATATATATATATATCTTTTTAATTGAAACAATAAAAATAGTAAATAACAAATTTTATAATTGTGCAAAGCATAATAAAATATTTTACTGTAAAATACTGCACTTCATAATTATACATTCATGCATTTATTGTCATTAAAATCTAACTCAACGAATTTGTATTATTTAGCCATATATATATATATATATATATATATATATATATATATATAATCTTTAGAATTAATCATTATTAAATTTTACTGTAATTTTAACAAAAGGCAAATAAAAACAGCAACACAACAGCATTATTGTTTTGCATGACACTTATCTTATATCATAATTGCACTCTTTTGCTTTTCTTTATAATAAATATATATGCTGTTTCTCATGTACTTCCTACAGAGCAAATCATATAAAACGGCATTGTTTAAAAATAATAATAATATGAAGAAGTCAGTTTATTATTATTATTATTATTATTATTAATAAACATCCAGATCATTTATACAATGGCAAAAGAAAGCACTTACTACTTTTGTTCTTTTTTTTAAAAGGCTCAAATCACAATTTTGTGAGAAAATAATAATAATAATAATAATACAAATATTTAGAATCTGATGTTTTTATTTTTATATTACATCATCACTTTGATTACAATTTCAGCTAATTTTCAGTTTTTATATGTTATATATGTTCCAGCACAAGCCAGTGGTGGAGGATTGTAATATTTTAACATGATATTTCAAACCAATGTTCAATTGTCACTCATTTAAAAAATGCCCTCAACACTGACATAAAACTGTAAATCTACCGTTTCGTCACTGAGCCTCATGTGACCACAAATTGGTCCAAAACATCCATGTAGAGCACATTAATCTCGTCCACCTCGTTCCATGCGCACAGATGTAATAAAAGACTCTAACAGCCGATTGAGAGGCTTTAAAGGTTAAAGGCTGCCGAAGCCCTGCTGCTTAAGCTCTGGCTGTTTCAGTTCATTCTATCGTGGCTACATTACGGGATCATTGCAATCTGGGTCACACTGTTATATCGCAGTGCTGAGATGGATGCTGTTCAGCCGCACTTGTTTCAAGAAAGCGTGTTATTTTCAAGGACATCATCGCATATACAGTAATGCATGTCATCGTACGTGATGGACGCTCAGAGATTGCAATCTGAAAAATGTGTTCATTCTCCGGATCCCATTATGCATTCAGACCCTGTTGTAGTTAAGGCTGATAAAAGTATTCGTGCATCTTTGTGTACTAAGCGTGCTTGAGAAACAATTAGCTCATGTAAAGAATCAGTCTGCCATTTCTCACCCCATTAAGTTCAGCCCAGTGGTTTAATTCATAGCATAAAGATGCACCAGGACCCGTCCTATGCACTAGCATCAGCGCGACTGCTGCGACCGACCACAGACGTTTTCACATGCCATTATCAGCCTGGCCAGTGAAAGAGAGAAAGAGCAACGGGAGACAGACGAGGCGTTATCACTGTCAATGCATGTGGAGGAAATGTGACTCAATGCATCGCTATTCTCTGCGTTAACAGATACTGTAGGTCTGAGGTCCTGTTTAATAAGGCAAAAAGCTGAAGCTCCAAAGATACTGGCAGATTTTGCAGGCATATTTTTATAAGCGCTCGGGTAAAACAAGAGTTTCCGATAACATACCCTGAAATCTTTGGGAAACGATTGCATCACTTCACAACAACGTCACTGTGAATATAATACTGTACAGGGGTGTTACAGTACGTCAGGAATACGTAACAATAAAAACTATGCCATTATTTAGTCACCTTAATGTTATTTCAAAGCCACAGTTTAATGAGTTTAATGTTCTATGAAAAATACAAAAACAAAGACAATTACAATAAGGCCCAGTTTTGGAGAAGCAGAAATGTGAACCTTATGACTATGATTTTGCATTAATTATGTTACAAAAATTGCTTTAGTTAAGTATATAGTATATATATATATATATAGAGAGAGAGAGAGAGAGAGAGAGAGAAAGTTACTCACTGTAACCCAATATATATATATAGAAAAGGAGGGACATAAAAATAAATTAAAATATATAAAATATAAAATAAATAAAACAAATACAGCTTACTATAAGACTTACTATAAGAAGGTAGTGTATTGTTCATAAGTGGTGTTTTTTTAAGTTCTATTATTGTGCTTTACTGAAAAAGAAGCACTGCATACAGGCTTGGAATCGACTTTAGAGTAAATGATGACACAATTTTCATTTTTATTTAAACTATTCCTTTTTTACTCAACTGAAAATCTTTGCCTCAGCATCCAGAAGCCTATAATGTCCACTAAAGATGGAGGATGTGGTCTGAGCCAAAGTGGGAGCTAATCCACGGCTTTCACTAGCATCAGTACCATCTTGAAGAGTCTGGAGGAGGGTGTAATGAAGCTGGAAACACACAGCGTTTGGTAGTTGGTCAGTTTTCACCCAAAAACCTTTCCAAACAGGCTGCTGAAATCAGACTTGGATAATAAAACACTGCTTCGTCATCATCAGACTGGATCTCTCTGAAGACCGGCTGATGCGCTCCTTCCTGAGGTGGCATTCATTAATTTAAGAAATTAATTTGAGTGAAGGAAATGAGGTCAAGAGAAAATGGAAATGGGTCTTTGAAAGAGGGTAAAGTAAGACGAACGGACAGAGCCAAGGATCGGCTGGATGCTTTGGTTTCTGCCCGGTTGGCCGAGCCGCAGCGAGAGAGAGCCACCGTTAACAAGCTCCTGGCTTCACCAAAGCCTCGCCGTAATCTCCAGCAAATTGAGTCTGCTGCTGCCTGCTGGGAAACAGCTTCGGATCAACACCATCCGAAGAGAACCAGTAAACAGGTCTGACTCCTTTAGAGCAAGTAACAGGTTTTGAGAGCTAGAAAACACTGAGTAAAGGCCTGTCCACACAACGGTAACTATATCCCCATCAGACCTGGGTAGTAACTGATTACATGTCATCTTGATTACATAATCAGATTTAAAAAAATGGTTACACTTTATTTTAAGGTCTCATTTTTAAAGTGTAATCATACATTTAAGTACTGGGTAACGTTAACTGAGTAGTATTTACTATATGGTTAGGTTTAGGAAAAGGGTTAGTTGCATGCAATTATGTATAATTTAGTGTTATTACAGTAGAAAGTACAGGTAACATGTGTAACAAGGACACCCTATAATAAAGTGTCACCCAGAAATTAAGTACTTGTAAATTAAGTACTTTATGGCATCAAAAATTATTTATTATTAAAAAAGAAGCAGAAGTTCAGCTTTTTTTTTTTTCTTTGTTAGTTTCTCATGAACTTAAATATCACCAGGTGCTTGTGAACCACTGCTTGGGAAGCATCTCAAGTTTGCGATTAAGTTGATCTATAAGATGCACAACTACACAAAGTGACGAAAAAGGTGAAATTTCAGAGGACAAGTCTTGGTATTCAAGAATGTTCAACCATGATATTCTGTTGTCCTGTCAACTCATGAAATCTATAATCATTTTATAGTCATTAGCAAAGGTCGGGTTTGGGCTGTGAGCAAGAACATATGCTTTTGGTTCTGAATCAATCTAAAGATGCAGAATCTGAAGGAATCGGTCTGATCACAGCGCCTCTAGTGGATGCGGTCCTGTCAGAAGGAAGCTGTGTCGGGGCAGGCAGAGTAAACAGTCCCAGCGAGAGCGCAGCAGGCTTTGATTCGGGGTTTAAGCCCCCTGTGGTTTCCTCCACGACCCGACTGATCCTGTCACACTCTCTCTGTCTGTCTGTGGGAGTGAGACGGCATCTCATCACACACTTCATCACTGCTGCTATCTCTCCTCCCATCACTCATCTCTCTCCCTCTCTCTTTGGCTGTCTAATGCTGTGTATCTGTTTTCAGGAATAGAATAAAATGTGATGTTTCTCATTTCTGTGCTAAAAATGTGCTGTTCTGCTGGGACTTTACTGTTATTTATGTATTGCATTTAAAGTAAACATTTATTAAAGCATATTTTCATTTATCTTAAAACAAATAAATAACTTGCTCTGTCTAAACTGAATTTCATTTTTAGCTGACATCAGAAATCCTGCTTGTTACGCAACATTTCACAATCGATTCCAGATGAATAAAATCAAGTGCTATGTCCTACATCTTCTCTCTTTAAATATCCTGTTTCATATATGTGTCAGATTAGAAAAGTGAAATGGGCTTTGAGTTTAACCGCTGACATTCTGTTCCTATAAGGCTACTTTTCAGCTGTAACGGTTGATGAGGAATTAGCCTGCAGCACTGTCTTTCCAGATGGGACTGATGCTGTTTGATCAGGGGAGCTTCAGTGAAGTCATGTACTGACTCCTTTGGCTTGATTGTGCCTTAAAAGTGCTATAGATCTCTACAAGGATCCAACCTGACTGTTGCATCTGTTGGGAACAGATATGGGATGCATATATGCAATATAATCCTTTTAGAAGGAATAGTTCACCTGAAAATGAAAATCCTGTCATCACGTATTCACTCAACATTTATTGTATGAAACACAAAAGGTGAAATGTTTTTAAGCAATTACAATTAACACATTTAATCCCCAGACGTGAACATATCCAAATGATTTGTCATTAGTAACCCTTTGAAATAATTAATAATTATAATAATTATTATTATTTTATTAAAATTTTAATTGTTATTTATCTAGTTTGGAAAAGTGTTTTTTTTTATGTTCAGTTACAAATGTGACTGGAGGGATAATGTGTAAACTGAATAAACATATTTCTGCAATCATAAAAATATATATATATATCTTCACCCAGCTATTTTAAATCGATTGATCACATTCTAGGGGTTACTAGTTTATGCATAAAATGCATAAAAAAAAAATAAAAAAAATAAATAAATAATAAAAATAAATTAAGAAAAAAAACAAAAAACGTATACAACATTGATAGACATTCCAACCCGATCTCACGGCAATTCGTACGTTTTTCACAAGGTGGCTTATTCATATGAATTCGTACGACCACACTCATACGATACGAAAATTCATACGATTGTTGCCAAATCGTACGTATTTTACGAGTTGCACAATTCGTATGAATTTGTACGAATGACCTTCACCTAACCCCGCCCCTAAACCTAACCGTCACTGCGGTTTAGACAAATCGTATAAAATCGTACAAGTGAGGTCGTACAAATTCGTACAAATAAGCCACCTCGTAAAATACATACGAATTGGCCGTGAGATAGCATTGGACATACTGAGATAGAACACAAAAAAAAAAACTACAACCATCAGCGTATTTCAAAGTTGTTACTTTTTGGTAAAATATATATTTATTATTATTATTATTATATTAGTGCTACCTGTATTACAACATCAATATTGTAACTTATTTGTAACATTTGAACTTTTAATTTAGTCCAATATTTTGCCATTGCAACATTTTATTGTAATTTTCAGTAACAACTGCAGTTGGATTTATATTGTAGACCTAAGATCACTGTTATCCCTCCGCTCACTATTGTGACCATCAACATGTTTACTCATTCTATGACCACACTCAACAAAACTGTATATATTCAAATGTATATATTAATACTAGACACCTTAAAGATAATGTGTACCAACAATCTTTCTCATATCTTTACGTTAACATACTTTACTAGCCTTTTGTTTTGAAGCTTTGACGCAGCCATCATCTTCTCAAGAAGCAAACAGGAAATAAGCTGCTCTGTTTATCTGACAATTTGCACTAATCATGTGAAACTGCACAGATTTATTTCTTTCATATTTGCAGGAAGTGCACTAAAACATTAGTCAGTAAGGTTTTTAGAGCTGCATAAATGAAAACCTTTGTTACGATCACTAATGTGTCCGGTGGGATTAAACGAAGACTTCAAAAAAGGACAGAAAAGTGCTATAAAGACATCATGAAAATAAACTTGCAAGTCTTCAAGAGTCATGTTTGTGTCATGATCAGAACAATAGTTGTTATTGACTTATAATCTTTCCCTCCATTAATCTACTAACTGAATCAGTGAGTCAGGAAGATTCATGAATCAGTCATTCAAACTAATATATTATATATTAGTATTGCAACAATACTGCTATTTTAAGCAACTTTGTTGCTGTTGTTGTTGTTGTTTTTGAAGCCAGAAATATATTATGCTGTAATGCAACTGATTATATAATACATGTAATAAATCAGGAAAGTAGATAGGTGTATGAGCTGACATTCTCTTGATTTGTGCTTATAGGTGAAAGTTCAATGACTCTGATGTAATTTATCAAATGATAACAATCATAATCAGTAATCACGAAAAAAAAAAAAAAAAAAAAAAAATATATATATATATATATATATATATATATATATAATTTTTTTTTTTTTTTTTTTTTTTTCGTGATTACTGATTATGATTGTTATCATTTGATAAATTACATCAGAGTCATTGAACTTTCACCTGACTAAAATTTGGCCTTTTTTTTTTTTTTTGGACTAAAACTAGTTTAAATGGGTGACTGTGAAACAGAGGAAGAGGATATATATATATATATATATATATATATATATATATATATATATATATATTATTTTGGCAGGAAACTGCAGGAAAGCCTTTTAAGTGTACAGTATATGGCGGCAGGTTTAGAAACACTTCTCAATACAACCTTGTTGAAATGCTGTATCTGTATCATCTGTTCACAAAAAAAGTTGAAAATTATACAAAGCACAACTGACACACATTATGTTCCCAAGTGCATCTCACAGCTCATGCAAAGATGGAGTTTGCAGCATTTACTGTGAACCGAGGCTTTCTGCTCACATGTGCATGAAAAGAAAGCGCAATAATATCATATGAGTTTTGAGACTCCATTGTAAATAAATGATGACAGAATGTCCATTTAGGGGCAAACGATTCCTTTAATGAGTCGTCTCATTATTATTTGAGTGAGGACCTTAGAAGAGGCCGAGCCATTTGGTCTGAAATCTCAACTTTCAGAAAGCCATGTTTGCCGTGGCATCACTCCCTCTGCTTCTGTGTGATAAACCAATCTCTCAAATTACTGAGCTCAGGCACAGACACTTAACCGAGCTGCAGACACTGCACTGGAGCAAAGATAAGTACTCTTTGTCCAAATGACACTCGTCCCTCTCATTACATGCTGTGAGACACAGTCTCCTCTCCATATTGTGTCTTTCTGACTCTGTCTACTTCCTCTCTCTTTCGTTCCTCCCTGGAAAGAATGGCACTTTTTTCACTTTCCTCTGACACTTCATTTCAAACAAAAAAAATTTTTTTTCTGTATTTTCTGGGAATCTATAGACATCTTGTGAGGGCCTGTTATGCATCTGGGGCGTTTAACCGTAATGGGAGTGTTTATGTTATCGATGGTTTTTGCATGTTGCTCTTCGCGCCACAGAGAATTGGGAAGCCAGTCGGCTCACTGAGGACAGCGGCAGTGAATCGACTCCCTAATGAAACATATTGATCATCAAATTCAGCACAACAACTAGCTGACTCCAGGGGGAGCGCTGTCTGTTTCAATCAGCATGATAATGCTACGCTTAAACAAAGGCCAATACAACTCTTGCATGTGGAGCGTGATCTTATAACAATATTGTGAATAATATAATGTGCTTAACACATAGATACAATGCCTTGCGAAAAGTTTTTTTTTTCCACATTTTATTATGCTGCTGCCTATTGATAAACTTCTTTAAATTACTTTTTTCCCACACCAATCTACACGCCATACACCACACTGACAAAGCAAAAACATAATTGTCTTCATAAATTTATTAAAAATAAAAAAACTGAAATAAGAACATCGCATTAAGTACATCAACTAAATATTTAGCTGAAGCACCTTTAACAGTTTCAAATCTTTTTTGCTCATCAGCATTTGGCAGTTATCTGCTATTCTTCTCCTCTGAAGCTCTGTCAGTGATCATGGAGCTCAACTAGAGTGACCATCAGTTTCTTGGTCACCAGTCTAACCTTCTCCTTCTCCATCGATTGCTCAGTTTGGCCAGGACACCAGCTCTAGGAAAAGTCCTGGTTGTTTCAGACTTCTTCCATTAAGGGTAACAGAGACTACATGCTGCTGTGACCCTTCAATGAAGCAGACTTTTTTTCTGAACTCTTCCACAGATGTGTGGCTTGACACAAACCTTCTGAGCTCTTCTCTTTTGCTTTTGATATGCATTATCAGCTGTTAGACCTTTTATTAAGATGTGTGTGCCATCCCAAATCATACTCATTCAATTGAATTTGCCATAGGTTAACTTAACTTGAAATGTAGTAACATCTACAAGCAAAATGAATGCCCCTTAGCTAAATTTCAACTGTCCCAGATAAGAGTATGAATACTTATGCAATGGAATCAATTTAGATTTAAAAAAAAAAAAAAAAAAAAGAAGATGGAAAGAACAAAACAAAACGTGAAAAAAAAAATGAATACATTTAATCCAAATCAATTTACAGTAGGGCAGTTTCAATGAGTCCCTTTGGAACAGCGATGGGTTAAGTGGTTTGCTCAAGTACACGATGGTGGTAGAACAGAAACAGGGTCTATGGTTAATGGATCACCTCTAAGTGGGATCAAACCTGCTGATTTACAGTTAAAAGCCTGGATGAGGATACCAGTAAGTGCCTTAAATTTATCAAGACAAACACCAGCATTGGCATGCCCATTGAAATTGATTCAATGATGATATATCTCAGCAATCAATCAATCTAAATAAATAAATAAATAAATATTGCTTTAAGTGTCACTTTGTTAACATTAGTTGCTACGACCCAGTTTAGGGATTAACATACAAAGCCATTCTAAAGGCAACAAATACCACAAATACTAGCAGCTGCACTCAGGAAAGGAAAAGGGGGAAAAAAGAGAAGGGGCTTGTAATATTAGTAAATTAAAGTAACAACACATATACTACATTTATTATGTAATTTTACTATGTAAATAAGTACTATGTACTTATTTAATTTTTTATGTAAATGCATTTATGTATTATTATAAAAGCATTTATTAATCTGGGTTAATGTGAACATATACAATTGTTGATCATGTTCATTTGTAATACATTATATTTAATTTATTCCACTAGATATAAAAGTTGCATTAGTATATATAGAAATTAATGTTAAACTAGATCAGGGTTATTATTGTTAATTAAAAAACAGAACAAACTAAAATTAGAGCCATAAATAAATAAATAAATAAAATATTGATGTAAGGTTAACTTTGTTAACATTTGTAAATTAATTAAATATACTAAATATTAACAGTATTTATTAATGTAGGTTAGCATCAATATACAAACTTGTTGACAATGCTCATTCATAACACATGCTTTTTAATTGATCCAACTAGATTAAAAATGCCAGAGTATATTTAGAAATTAATGTTTATCTAGATCAGGGTTGCACAAGTTAATTAAAACTTGAAATTAATATAAATGTTAACTAAAATAAAATATTAAAAACTTTTTTTTGACTATTTCAGGAACATTTCTCAATTTAATTTAGTTTAATTTGATATACTTAGCAAAAAAAAAAAAAAAAAAAATATATATATATATATATATATATATATATGTATATAAATTAAATGAAATCATAAATCTGTACAGACATACATATAAAAGAGCAAAAACTACTTGACAATGACAGAATCTTGACTAAATTACTAAAAGTGTAACTAACATTATAAATAAAATAAAATATTCAAAATAGTCATGAAACTATTATAGTATCTCAATGATACTAAAATAACACTGACCTACATTAATAAATGCTGCAAATGTATTGTTCATTCTTATGACATTAACATATATTTCTTTTTTGTACCTAATATTTAACTGCACAGTTATTGTGAGAAAACAACGTTTCAATCATCCACTGACAAGTCTAAATTGGGTCAGTCCAGTTAAGTCATCATCTGCCCATCATGTCGCTCCAAAATCGCATGACCTTTTAAATCAAAGTTATTAGCTATATTATCAAAATGTGAAACAGTGATCAATAGCTGTCAAGTTTGGCTCTCCTTCAGTCATGTCTTATTTCATCTAGTGCACCAGTGCTGCCCCCTCCCAAAAAAAAAAAAAAAAAAAAAATGCATTGCTGCCTTTATTTTTTATGCAACCCAGGTTGAGTAAACCATTCATTTTCTATACACTACGTCTCCTACTCGAATGTCAGAGGAAAGAGAATGCATCATTTCCCTCAGCATTTGTTTGCAAGGATGATCTTAGCCTGCGGAGGTTAGCATTAATTAAAAAGTGCAGCAGCAAAAGCTTGGAGGGTTGAATTTGAGTTTGAGTGGATGGAAGGAGACGCGAAAAGACTTGACTCGTGCGAGATGCTAAATTTCTGCAGAATTACTGAATAACTGATGACTAATTCAGAACTGTTTGGGTCATTTTATGTAAGTTACTAGTTGCGTTACATAAGTCTTTTCCATGTCAGCAGAAACTTGCAGTACTTTAAATTCAAATAGGGTTAAAGGGTATTAACACATAGTAGATTGAAGCTAATTAATTGAATGTGTGGTGAACTGCATGGAATCTGAGTGGCAAAGAAAACTGGGACGTGGCAACTGCAGGACAGAGAGAAAAAACTTCCAATCACATAGATATATGCAGTCAAACACCAAGAGAATGAATTTTCTGTAGCCTTTGAGGGGTAGAGATGGTTTAACTGTAACCCTTTGGATCTAATGTGAAAAAAAGCAAATGTCTCCTCTAGCAAAACTACCTGTACTTACTGATGTGTCAGAACAACAAACACACACACATTTGTTTTCCTATCATGGTGGGGACTTTACATTTACCATATACCATTTTCCTCTTAAGGACCACCGGATATCCGAAAATGCATTTGACTTCAGGTTTACAGTATTTATGGGGAATTCAGTCCTCACAATGTTGGCAAACCTCACACACACACACACACACACGCACACACACACACACACACACACACACAGTCAGGCAGAGTCTGCAGTCTCATGACGTGTGATGTGACCCCATTATTGCGCATTCCTGAAGAATCGTTCAGCATTGAGTGTCATCCATCAGTTACTCCTCTAAAACAGCCAAAAGAATTAAAGATTTTATCCGACATTCACCATCTACACATCTTCCCCTGGACTGATCATCAATACTCCTTAATGTAACGATCTACAGCCGTCTCATATTCTCCAACACACACTCTTACAAAACGCATACCTGTTTCAGAGATTTTGACTTTATTTTTAGACTGATCCATATGTAGAGTGGGAGTAGAGTCGTTTACCGGGCTACGCAGAGTCCTGGTGTTTATAAATAGCCATAGCGAGCATTATCCCCACATCATCAATCACGCTGGGGCACGAGGGAGAGACTCAAGGGGGTAGTTCTCCATGCCACATGGTCTGGAGGTGTGAGCTGGATGGGCTAATCTGGAGGGGAACAGATGCCTGTGCCCGGGGAGCTCGAAGAATGACGGATAGTTGGGGAAGGGTGAATTTTAGCTGGTGTGCTAGCCAGAGTGAACTGAAATATTTAATATCCATATGGAGAGGGAGAGAAACTAAAGAATTCATTATTTTCTCTCATGTATGTGCAGACTTGTTCACTTTTCAAACATTTCTGGCCCGTTTCTGCACATGAATCTATTCAGCTGAAATATGACATTGATGCAGACACACACTTGTCTTTTTTCTATGCCGTCAGCTCACTCCCAAACACAGAGCAAGGAACACACACACACACACACACACACACAAACACAGTGGAATCTTTTCATCTTGTAACCATGGCACTTGGTAGAATACAGTAGGAATCCAGCCGATAACAAAGTGCTTACATAACTATTGCATTGCCAAGCTCGACTCCTACCTTGCACACCTCTTTCCCTTCTTCTTTGCCTCTCTATTCTGTGTTCCGGTTATATTTTTCTCACTCTGTATACGTTCATGCCATCATTTGGCTTTTTTTTTTTTCACTGGAAAGTGCACCTCACCTTTGGATAAAAGAGATAAACCCCTCTCTTTTGGTTCCCAAGGCAGTCAAATTCTCAGTTTAGGGCCGCTTGCTTTGGTTTCTTAGTGTAATGAGGCTACATTGACTCCCCACCTGCTTCAACCTGCCAGTCCAAACTAGAAAACATTCATTATTTATCTCCTGCTGGAGAAACCACTCACCTGCAGTCCAAACCATATCAACAGTAGAAAGCAAGCAAACCTTACCTCCCGCAGTTCATGTGCCACATCTTTCAGCTCCTTGAGGATTCCTTCCAGCTGCCCAATCACCATCTTCATGTGGCTGCGGATCTGTTCTCTCTGACTGGGGGTCTCAGAGGGTTCCCGGGCTGGAGCTCCGCTCTGGGACATCCTTCACAGGCTGCTCACGGGCCGGGGTGTGGAGCGCTGAGGGCAGGGGCGAGCCGAGCCACGATCCATGTCTGAGGCCTCCAGGAGCCGCAGTGCTACTGATCCGATCTGGGGCTCGGGCCACGTGGGAAGGGTTCAACATCTTAAATACGCCTGGGCAGCCGAGAGACCTCGCTGGGTCTGGGGTCAAGCCTCCTCTTGCTGTGTACGGTGGGGCATCTCAGGACAGACGCGAATGGAACGGAAGGTGCCAGAATCATTGAAGGATGCTTAGGCTGTTAGATCCAAGAACACACACCAAACACCAGGATGAAAAGCAAAATGTGCAAGAAGCGGGGCTCATTTTCACCCTAACATGTGTTCAGTGTGCATGTGCGAGTCCTTAGGTGTAACTTTGAATGCAAAGCAGTTGTCTATGATGCAGAATTCTTCTCGTCGATGAAGACATGGCAAGGAGAATTGCACAAGCCACGCAAAATCCAATCCAGGAAGAAAAAGGAAACTCCCAAAGATGCTTTTCTTGCTAAGAGCTTATTTGTTTTAGATCTGCAATGTTTTTTTTTTCTTGTGTTCGGAGTAAAAATAAAAAGTCTAACCAAAAGCTAAAATATTCCAACTTTAGTTGTCCTTGAACTGGATCTGGAAGAAAAGGAGAGAAAGAGAGAGAGAGAGAAAGAGAGAGAGAGAGAGAGGATGTAAATTCAGCCAAAAGCCAGTGTTCGTCCTCGCTCATTTGTATGTGTCTGAAACATTAAACCAAGGCAACGGACATAATGCTTTCAGAGCGATTGCCAAAATTGCAACTACACTTACAATACGTGTTATGATGAACGTTTCACACGTAATCCCCGAGGGGCGTCAGACGGAATGACGCATCCTTTCCTCCGGGTCAGAGAGACATTTCTCACCCATTTTGTTAAATGGCTGGATAAAGATGGGTCTCAATCTAGTTTCCTTCAATTACGAGTGGAATCCAGTTGTTAGCATTTTTTCAAAAGCCATCAGAGAAGGTAAATTCCATGTCTTTTGCTCCAGGAAGAATTGGAAGAGAATAAAAGAGGAGAACTTGACCCTTTGAGGCGCAGCCAAAAGAGACAACACCTGGAAAGACAGGAAGGAGAGCAATTTCTCTGTTTATCTGGTAATGTCTCTCTTCCTGTAATTTTTCCTCTCCCCCATGTTCAATTTTCTCAAACACATATCTTGATGTTCAAGCTATGGTTTACTACACAAAATCAATTACAGACAGCAAAGACAAAGAGAGACCAAGAAGAACAGATACAATTGAACACGCTCACCAAATTGAATCCCACCAGTCCCCGTGGAAATACACTTCATAAGATAGTGATCTCTGGCACGCTGTCTCACTCTCACCTTTCCCCTGGTCAGTGGTAGAAAGTGCATGCAATTTTGCCTTTCCTCTCTCCTGAGGAATGACAGGAATACAGTTTTCAGCTCAGCTGAGCTCCGCTCATCCTTCCCATTTTGATGTGGCGTCAGAGACCATCACACAAGTCGTATTCCTCTCAATCACCCCCACTTCTCTTTCTCCCGTTTCCACACACAATCCTACTCTTTTATGTCTTTCCTTTCAGCGTCCATTCAGCCACACTCACCCACTGATAGCAGGAGGGTTCATTCAGAGCTGTCCTTCAGAGAGAAAGTGAAGCAGCAGCGGAGGAGGAGGAGGAGTGAGGGAGGAGGTGGTGGATGAAAGACTGGCCCCGGTTCCCCTCTTTTCAAGCCCCCGGCAGCCTTGGCTTCTCTGCTCCTGCTTGGAATCCTGGAAGTCCTCAGATGCTCTTGTTCCACCTCACAGTCTCTCGGCTGTGGAGCAGACACCTTCTGTCGCCGTGACGACAGCCTCTGACTGAGGGAGGGATGCTGCCTTTGCCTCCGTTTTCAAACCCTGTGGATCCACGCACACTCTGATCACCCTCTCTCTCTCTCTCAGTCGCTCCTGCCTGATGGAGGGGGAAGAGGCTGGAGTATATGGACAGGCTTTGGATGCTAGTGAAGACGGCTCTCTCTCTCTGGCTCTGAGGGGGGAGGAGGGAGGAACTATGAGGTTTAAAGAGACAGTAGTGAGCTTCACACTGCATCTCTTTTATGTGTCTTTCTTTTGTTTATTCATAGCCCTCCATTTTATTTATGGGTGCCTATAACCTTTCACCCAATATACAAAAAAAAAAGTTTTTCATGAAAATGTCATTGTATCATCATCAAATGCACTAGATACAAAGACTTGTTTCCCACTTTGAATTTTCTTTTCTAATTTTTCCTTTTTTAGCACACATCACGTATAACAAGTATATGATAATATGATATATATATATATAAAGATATCCCCCTACAAATAAATATTTTAGAAATAGTTCAGTAAATAGTGTAAATATTTTAAATATAAATAATTTTGAAAATGACAATGAATTTATTTTAATTTCATGCAATGTTGTATTATTTTCCCCAAAATAAACAAAGTGAATTCAAGGTATATTATCTTACACAATGTTTTAAAATATTTTTTGTTTGTTTGTTTTAAAGATATTTAAATATTTGTTAACAATTTAGATTAAGGAACACTTATTCACTGAGAAGCGTGACTAACATGGCCTGACTGAACTAACGCGATGCTCGATTTGCTGTAGTTCTCATGTTTAGGGTTATGGGATTTACAATATTGTCATGCATTCGCTTTATAAGTGCTAATAAACAGCCAATATGCTATTAGTGCACATGTTAATAAGCAACTAGTTAACAGTGTTCCCTAATCTAAAGTGCTACCATATATATATATATATATATATATATATATATAATTATTATTATTTTTTTCTGAAAAACAAAACAAAACACTGATTAGCAAATATTTTGTAAATAAATCTCAGGCTCGATCCGGACCCCTGATGGGAGGGTTACTGTGATGTGATGTTCGTTCATCACTCCGACAAATTGAGAAAATTATGCAGAGTAAAATATTCCCTTTTGTATCATCCTCTTTGATCAATGAAACATTTTCCCCTTCATCAACTCAGCACACTAATACAATGCTAATACACTTGGCTTCAAACATATGTTTAGCCATGTGTTTTCAGAGCACTGTTTTGAATTTGCTCTTATTTATTTGTATTTTTTTCTTCTTCATAAATCTCCACAACTAATTCAACTCAAACCACTAATGACTCAATTCAAACTTTTTTGCAGATCATTTCAGTCAAGAAATGTGAACTCATCGTTTTTGCATAATGCATTTTGACTGGTCACTTCCCTCACATCCATTTGCTTACAGGATTCTGATGTGTATTTGTTTTTTACCATCTGTCCAGCAATGAGAAAAGCCTGAAACCTAAACTTACCTGTAGCAGCTTACCTAACACCCTGGCTCGCAAAGGCTGATATTCCCTTCAGGAAATGCAGATGTAGTTATGAGTTTATTGTGCATTTAGATGTGGCTTAATTAAGGGCTATTGATCTACAGATGTGAAGAGTGTGATGGCTGAATTCTCCGTTTACAAAAGCAAATGTGCTCTGTGTATCTGTGAAATAAGATTATCTATAATGCTTTGGGTGCTTGAATTTGCTTATACGTAAAGCACTGTGTGTGTGTGTGTGTGTGTGGGTCTGTGTGGGTCTGTGTTGGTGGAGGCTGATGTGGCATTATTCTCACAGATCCATGTAGAAGCGTGTAGTCTTAGAGGAGCGTTTGCATTGCACTGAAAGGTGTCATTGTGATATGCCTTTAAAAGTCATAGATCATTGCAAAATCTCTTAAATACCTTTACAGCCCTGTTTAGTGTAATTTGGTGTCTAATGGACATCGATAACAGAGTGATTTCTTAAGAATTGTTGACAGACATGAGCGGCGTTTGACTGCCGTCGTCACCTCCCCTCCTGCCGAGATGATATTTCTTTAAGCTAAGGTCATTCTGACTGCCGGTTTTTACTAGCTGATCTGGAGAGAGGCCAAGGAAATATCAGCCCCACTTAATATTTCTGTCCTGGATTTTATTGCACCTGGCCCGATTATGGAGAAGTTTTATAGAACACAATATTTTTCTAGCAGGGCCACACGCTTGTGCTTTCACAGGTGTACTTCCAGAGGAATTCACTCGGGTAATGTGGTACTACAGAGAGAGAGTGAGCAAATACAGAGAGAGAGGAATAAAGAAGTGTTCAGGAAGAAGAAAGCAGCCAGTGGGGGTTTATTTGACCACTTCTGTTTACACAGCAATGAGTTATCATACCCCAGTTATTTGATAGCCTACTTCAAGATCAAGTATATTTTTATTAGACAAGTCAGTATTTGTCTGACTCTCTGCATGCTGGGATATTGCAGTTGTGTTTCTCTTTGTGCTTGAGGATTATAAGAATTATATTTTTCATAAACTAAAACATGATGTGGATGAGATTCTGTTTCTTAGTCAGATGGTTTTGTCTATCAAAGCCGGAGCTCACAACTGGACAGGAACTGCAGGCTTATCACTGCTATTTTAAAACACATGAAGCCAACTTCTTCTTGCTTTGGAAACCTGTGATTCTCCTCTCCACAGGGTGGCACAGTGGTGCAGTGAAGACTCTGGAAACACAATAATGCAACACAGATGACCTGTGGAAGAATCTTCATCTGTTCATTTATAAGAATGTTTGTAAATGTATAAATTAACATATATTTAGCCATTTTTAATAATATCCCTAAATAAACATAACAACCACCTTACTATTAATAAGCAGCAAACTAGGAGTTTGTTCAGGGAAATCTCTTAATAAAGAATATGTGTTACCTATTCTAAAGTGTTACTGTGTGTAAGAAACAATTGGCTCCTTCTATCAAAATGCTGTATGAAAGCAATAAGCCACCAAGCCCATGCATTACAGTGACTAAACCGTGTTTAACAGGGTTTTACAACACTGTACTCCCCATGATACAATCACTATAACACAGATCCTCCAGCAGCAGCTTATTGCTTTACTTGACCTCCTCACAGTCACAGTCCTCAAGCTCACCGCTCAGTGCTTTCCGTGTTTGTCAGATGAATGTGCATGTGAGCGAAAGGCTGGTTGTGATGGATTTTCTTCTTGTTTGTTTTCGGGACAGGTAAAAATGGAAACCATGATGTGATGATTTACCCCTGTCTGCTCTTCTTAACAAACTAGTGCTCAGTGTTAAGGAGTAACTAAAGTAGTCACATATAAGGGAATTATGCAATTTAGTGACAAAATAAATGTAACAGTAAAAAAAAAAAAAAATTGCGTAGCTTATTCAAATTACAATTACTTATGAAAATGTTAACGATTACAAAGGAGGTCATATCTGAACATTATCACACACATAAAGATTTGATTGATTTATTCCCAAATTGCAGTGACTGCTTTAAAATACGAGACACCAATGTTTCAGGAATTTAGGACACAGAATAGGACACGTTTATTTGATAACAGTTTTATTTCCTTCTTGGGTTTATGTTTATGCCTTATTTCTTTATTTTTCTCTTTTTTTATTAATGGTATCCTTTAGGCATTTTTAGATATTTATTGTCATAGCTTTGCAAAGATTCGATTTCAGAAACAGTATTCACTATTAAACTATATTTAGTGATTTTAAATCTGAATTTAACCTCATAACGATCTCAAATTAAAAAAAGGTATTGGCCTAAAATCTGATTTTGTGGTGACTGTGCTTAAAAATTAAATGATTATAATCTTAATTCAAGTGATGCAGGATTCTGAAAGTCTGACAGAGAAGTTCAATTCTTTTGATTTTGTTAAAATTATAGATTTTCACAAAAATTTGTTCATTAAGACCACAATGAACAAACAAATTACCCAGCAGCATTACATCTTTTCCCCCACTTCTTTTCTTATGCCCGGTTCAGACTAATCGAGCGCAGTGTTAGTTCAGTCAGGCCACGGAGGTATAGGCTGTGACCAGCTGATGCGGTCAGCTGTCAAATATCTCCAATCACTACCATTCTCCAATTAGACACGGGACATATATACGTGGCATTACTGCTCGGTAAGTATGCTCAAATGGCTCGCAACCCACCCTCCCTCCTTCCCCATTATAAGCATGAGCACATTACCGTGCACCTTCAGGTTGTCTCTTTGTTTCAGATCACTAAAGTCCCGGTTGGACCCCAATGCTCCAAATACTAATTAAACATCTAAAAGTACCTTTATTAGTGAGTTTTCTAAGAGAAGTACCTTTTCTCCACTTGCTTCTCACGCTGATTGACATCAAAGGAGTGTCCACATAAAGTCGACAGCATCCCAATACACATAGAGCCTAATACACAGATTTACAGTAGGCTAAGTATATTTAAGTATTCACACAAACATAATCGTTTATGTCTTAAGTAAATGTTTGGGAAACTACTGGGGAAAAACATTGGATGTGTAACATTACATTAGATCCGTGCAGTACAGTATCTTAACATAGGCCGTAATACACACTTGTTTGTTTCTTATACTTGTACTTTGTTTGCATCGGTTCTTATTTATAGCCACACAGATAAAATAAAAATAGCTATATTTTGATTATTAATCTAGTAATAATTTATACCAAGTTCAGACTACACAATATTTTTGTCTGTAACAATAGTCGCTGTGTCAGATTACATGATTTTGACTCCTAAAATCTTGTCATGTCGTGGACAATAAACATGTTAGACTACATGTTGCTTCTCAACCATTCATCACATGCCGTCTTTAACGACGTGCGAGATGTCATCGATAAGGCGGAGCTAGCAACTGACTTCCCCCAAAAAAGTGTAAATATTGCTTTCCGCTATCGTTTGCCAGCATGTTTCTTTTTTTGTTCTGTCATGATTCTTGTTAATCCAGGAACAACATTCCAATCAACCAATCAGAATTTAGATATAACTTAAATAACTGTAAAGGCTTCGATCAGGGTTAGGTTCTTCTACACCCTTATTAATCAGCTATCATTTCCCACTAATTTTAGGAATAAATTATGGGTAGAGGTAGGTTTAGGGGTAAGGATTGGGTTAAGTCTATTCTTTTGATCAATAATGTTGATCCAGGAACATCAAAAGATGTTGATCCAGGAACATGTCTTACTTGGTGAAATCACGGTGACCCTAGTGTTTCTGTCATGATCTCATGGAGCATCACAGATGCAAAATCAGTTATCGTCCACTATGACATACTACATGAGCTAAAATAATAGAATATTGCGTCCCGATGCCCATTGTCATCAACGAATCCCCACGACACCTTTCGTCAAGCAAATTGTGGCAAAATTGGGCTAATTATTTATTATTATATGTAAGTCACTTGGCAAGTTACTGAGTTTATTGAACACAATTTATCTTTGGCGGAATGGTTCCTTATGGGGGTTCTTGCTACCAAATTAATTGAACATACAAGAGCTTAAAGGTCCCGTTCTTCGTGATCCCATGTTTCAAACTTAAGTTAGTGTGTAATGTTGTTGTTAGAGTATAAATAATATCTGTAAAATTATAAAGCTCAAAGTTCAATGCAAAGCGAGATATTTTATTTAACAGAATTCGCCTACATCGAACGACCCGTTTGGACTACATCCCTCTAGTTCCTTCTTTAATGACATCACTAGAACAGTTTTTTGACTAACCTCCGGCCACAGGAATACACAAAAAAGGGGGCGTGGTCTTGTTGCGCTCCCACGGAGAAGAGGAAGAGTTGCGTTTGTGTTTGTCCCCATGTCGTCAAAACGCTGTTATTTTCATCTCTGAGTCCAATCACCTTTGTTTGGGCTTCCCAGGGACACTGTACTTAGAGATCAATGGTTACAATTTATGTTTAACTCGGTTCCCGAAAATTATAATCCACATGTAAAACTATGTGCAGCACATTTTGCTGAGGACAGCTTCCTCAATCTCAATCAGTTTAATGCCGGATTCACACAAAAATTATTCTTGAAAGATGGAGCAGTTCCCTCTTTGTCTGGAGAAGGCGTTGTTTATGGACCACAACTGGTAAGTGTATTTTATTATTTAAGATGGTGAGTTTAACAGTTTCTGTAACTTATTTCACAAAGGGCAACGCTGTTTAGCTTTGTTAACTAGATGTTAGGGCTGTGCAAAAAATCGAATGTGATTTTCATGCGCATCTCGTCAGTAAAGCTGTTCTGTGATTAGAAGTACATCTTCAGCACGTGCTGAAGATTAGGATTGCCAGGTTTTCAAAGCAAATCCTGCCCACTTGCTTCTCAAAACTAGTCCAAAACTAGCCCAATCGCGTTCCCAGGAGGGCAGCATGCGCTGAGCTGGTGTTGAATCATAACACAGGAACCGCTGGCACAATCATAACTCGTTACGTATTTCTGAAGGAAGGACTTCATAGAACAAAGAAGTCATCAGCACGTTTTTATCACAGTGAAAACAGCGGTATACAGATTGTGTGAAAAATATAGTTTTTTTACTCGCGAAACATGAACACATTATATTTCACACTGTAAACACAATCAAAACTTAAAAAAACATGAAAAAAGGGACAATTAAACATTATCCCCCCAGAACCATCAGCTTGGAAATACATGACAATTAAGACACTTAATAATGTCTTTAAAAGCAAACAGTGGTAATCGTGTAGATGTGGCAGTGGGACTTCAATCATGTAGCTTGGTTATGAGGATGAGTGTCTCTCAGTGGACCTCAGTGAGGTCCATACCAACCAGGACGTTAGTGATCTGAAACAAAGAGACAACCTGAAGGTGCATGGTAATGTGCTCATGCTTATAACGGGGAGGGAGGGAGGGTGGGTTGCGAGCCATTTGAGCATACTTACCGAGCAGTAGTGCCACGTATATATGTCCCATGTCTAATTGGAGAATGGTAGTGATTGGAGATATTTGACAGCTGACCGCATCAGCTGGTCACAGCCTATGCCTCCGTGGCCTGACTGAATTAACACTGTGCTCGATTAGTCTGAACCGGGCATAAGAAAAGAAGTGGGGGAAAATATTTAATGCTGCTGGGTAATTTTTTTGTTTGTTTTATATGTTTATTTATTTTTTTATTTTGCTTTCGAACCTTTAGAAAGCTTGAAATCATGTTTTCTCTACATTGACTTCCAACGACTTCAAACAGGTTTAGCTCAGTCATTTTTAGTCCGATTCCAACAAATAATAGAGTACATCACTTTGAAGGTCTTTTAATGGAGAATATAAATTTAAAAATAACTCCTTTTTTGATAATGTGCTCAGTGTGACTCATTTTGCCAACACAGGTCACAAATCATTAGCAGTTGAAAACTAAAAAAAAAGTAATCAAAAAGTAATCAGTTAATTCGTAATCTGTAACATATTACATTTCCAAAGTAACTTTCCAAACACTGCTGCTCAGAGAGGCAGCTGACTTTATTCAACAGCTTCTTCTTTTCCTTCATGAATGATTGTCTTCTCGTTGTCCTTGCCATGTGCAGGGGCTCCCTGAGCTCCGCTGTTTGCCGGGGGCCATGTGTGGAGCTCGCCGACCGATGCCGCATCTCCAATCAGCCCCGGCTTCCCCACCAGAGTGCTAACGAGCCACGGCAGCTCATTGGTCATTCCGCGGGAGTCCCATCACATTTCTCCCCTGGTCTGGCCTTGTTTAGAGCCATGCACCCTTCAGGAAACTCAGCTTTACAGCGGTTACGCGACGCTTAAGCAGCGGACTGCACAGGAAATGTCTTCACTCGCATCTCGTGCAAACATAATCGAGGGCGAGATGTCACTCGATATTTAGACCAGAGCGGATGCTGGCCCGTTCTACCACTCTCCACTTAAACAACGTCTCATTTCACCACACTTGGCTTTAGTAAATAAAGAAAAATACTTACTTTTGACTGATACAGTCAGCTTTACAGTAACTAGGAAGGAGGAAGTGTGGATGGGTTGATGCTTGGTGTGATTATCTTTTACAGTTACTTTTTGTGCTGTCAAACGATTAATCGCGATTAATTGCATCTGAAATAAAAGTTTTTGTGTACATAATATATGTTTTTGTGTGTGTTTATATATATATATATATATATATATATATATATATATATATATATATATATATATATAGCAAATATTTACATGTATTTGCATGCATTGATTTATATTCTTATTTTATACTATATACAAATGTATTTAACATTAACATTACATTTTTCATGAATAAATATTTTCATGTGTTTTTATACAGTATATATATATATATATATATATATATATATATATATATATATATATATATATATATATATAAAATAAACATTTAGTTTGGATGCAATTAATCACGATTAACCCTTGTGGTTTGTTCAAATTCACAACGTGATCTCATGAGAATACGTGTGTATTTTTACGTTAAATGTGGTTCTACCACACGTACATTTACTTACGTTTTCATGCACATAAAAACGTACAGCTTAGACGTATTTATAGCAGTAAAACGTACAAATACTTATGTGTTAACAGCTAAAAAAACGTAAATAATCTAACGTAAAGTGTGAATTTATATGAATTCCCATGTATTAATATTAAAATCGTGGCTTTAATGATTTAAATCTGTTGTATTTAATTGTCATATCAATACATGTTTTTATTGAATTTATTGAAAGCAGTTTACTTATCTACTTAATAGGAAATAACATTTCTGTGCATGCTGCAAACCATAGATACACAAAAGCACAGCATAAAATTACAAATCACATCCATTTTATTTGTTTGCTGTACTCCATATCTTTAGAATCCAGATGTTTGCAAGGAACATATCCATATCAATCGATCTTCATCTTCATTCTCAGCAACAGTGTCCATCACAGTCAAAGCCCGCGCTCGTTATGATTCGAATTTGAAAATAGCGCCAGTGCGCCACAGGAACGTTACGACATGGTTTACGGCACTAATATCGAACGCTCATTGGTTCTCACATAATTCGTCACAGATTGCGACATGTCGTGTTTCAGTTGATAGACATTTGAAATCAGTACTGCTACTGCGCCAGTGCGCCTTCACGGAGAGAAGACAGATTCATAATTTCACGGATTAATAAATTAAATTCTGCTCTGTACCCTATAAAAACTATTACCTCCAGAGAGGACTGTGACTGGAACTCATTATCATTTGAACTACTTTTGGTAACACTTTTGATATTTTTTCGCAAAAAATAAATGATTAACATTATGTTTGTTTGTCTGTTATTTGTTTATTTATAACAGTAACGTTATGTAGTTTTAAGAAATGGTTAGGGGTAGGTGTAAGATTAACGTTAGTGGCTCAAAATAACGTTTTAATGTTATACTTTTACTAAAATTGTGTTTTATTATGTTTTATTCTTTTAACATTCTGTATAAAATGGGTAGGTTTAGGTTCGGGTGAGGTATAGGGATCTTACATTTATCAAAAAAAAATTATAAAAAGGGAAAATATACATAAATATTTTAAAAAGTAATCTGATACGCATTGAAAAGCAGCTTCATGAGCAAATTTCTATGGATAACTGACTGGTCAGAGAACACGTTCTATCTGTACGTATTTGAGGTTGTTTTTACGTAAATTTCGATACGTATCGAACCTGTAATTACGTCCAGATAATACGTAAATGACACTGTAAATACGTAAAGGCACATACGTATTGGACAGTTTTAATTTACGTCTAAATATGTACGTTTTGATTGTGAGATCAGGCTGAAATTCACTAGACTTTGGAGTTGTTCGGGATGAAAACATCCACTCAATTAAACTGCTGTAAAAATGTATCAGATTCATATTTTTTTTCAATTTTTTTTTGCATAAATCTGTTAATCAACCTCAGTCCTGATCAAAACTACCAAATGTTTTAAAAAAATCCAAGATTTTAACTCTTTAATTGCCAAGTTCATAAATGATGTCACTGATTTGAGGAAAAAAACACACAAAATGACTTATTTTCAATATAAAAGTAATTGTGGCTGGATTTTTTTTTTACTTTTTATAACAGTCTTGGGCATGTCAAAGTTTAGTAGCAACATTGGCTTTGATGCATTTTTAGTTTTTGTGCAACATTAGATTTAATTTTTTTCTCCCTAATTAGTTGTTGGTGGCTGTTTTTGCCCCATTGACTTCCATTATAACAACATTTTTTGATTGCAAAGCCATGACACCATGTAATCTTGCATTCTTGATGTTTGTGGTTTTCCCTTTTGGGAAGAGGTAAAATTTGTTAATTTTACAGTTGATCACTAGGTGGGACCATTAACCCTTTAGATAGGCCTGTGCAAAAAAAGGCTTAGTTTCTGGCTTGTATATGGAGTTATATGGAGTATAACAGCAAATTATAGTGTTTGTGTGTGTGTGAGATTCTTGATTGTTGGTGGTTTTCCCTGTTGGGAAGAGGTAACATTTGTTATTTTTACAGTTGATCACTAGGTGGGACCATTAACCATTTAGATAGGCCTGTGCAAAAAAAGCTTAGTTTCTGACTTGTATATGAAGCTATATGGAGTATAACAGCATATTATATTGAGTGTGTATGTGTGTGTGAGAAAGAGAGAGAGAGTGTGTGTGAGAGAGACCTTTGCGCACTTACCTTAATGTATTTCAGAAAATCACAATGTACACCTCAGCTCTTAGAACTACATGGAGTAAACAAAAGTGTATTTATGCACCTGCTGCCTTTTAATGGTGGTGAAAGTATTCGGTTGTTAAGTGATGACGTAAGAAGCGCTGTTTCCGGGTCCAGGCCTCAACTCGCTTCACTTGAGAATATGACCTCAGCAGCCGTTTATGAGCACTGATTATTCATATTGATAATTTAAGTTAAACGCTTTCAAACTTACGATATACACTACAGTCTCCATGCTCACAGCGTCCCAAACACAAATAATTTTAAGATATTTTTTTTATATTTATATTTTCATTGTCTGGCTATCTGGTACTTCAGTATGGAGTTAAAGGTTAATGTTATAACTTTTTCACTAGTATTCTATCACAGTTTATATTAGCACCTTTTGTTGTTTTCTCGTGGTAACTGATAGAGCGTTTGGACACGGAAGCGCTGCTACGTGACGTCAGACTTAACAAGCGAATAGACTAAACAAAAGCAAAGTACGTGGATTTAAACACTTGCATGCCATCGTGCTGGATATTTAATGGTGAGAAAAGCAGCAAGCAACACGAGAAAGGGCTTGACTTGTACCAAAGTTTATAGAAATGATTATGTAGCATGACCCCTCCAGCGAGCTGCAGCTTATTTGAAGTTGGTATTGCATTTTGGTTCATAATACATTATGTTCATAAATTTGATGCAAAGTATATTTTTTTACAGGATTTTAAGGTTTTAAACTGGCTTTACCATCAAGAAAAGAGGAGCATTTCACTTATAGGCCATATGTACTTTTCACCATCAAAAGGAAGCAGGTGCATAAACACACTTCTCTTTTTATTGTTTATTCCATGTAGTTCTGAGAGCATGAGGTGCATATTTTGATTTTTTTCAAATACTGTACATCAAGGTTAGTGCACAAAGGTCTCTCTCACACCCTCTCTTTCTCTCTCTCTCTCTCTCTATCACACATACACACACACTATAATTTGCTATTATACTCCATATAACCCCATACAAGTCAGAAACTATGCCTTTTTTTGCACAGACCTATCTAAAGGGTTAATGGTCCCACCTAGTGATCAACTGTAAAAAATAACAAATGTTACCTCTTCCCAACAGGAAAAACCACCAACAATCAAGAATCTCACACACAAACACTATAATTTGCTGTTATACTCCATATAACTCCAAATACAAGCCAGAAACTAAAAAAGCAAAGTACGTGGTAACTAAAACAGAAATCTTTTACTTTTTTTGCACAGGCCTTAATGGTCTTAAAGGGTTAATGGTCCCACCTAGTGATCAACTGTAAAAATACATTTTTTTTTACCTCTTCCCAAAAGTGAAAACCACAAACAATCAAGAATGCAAGATTATATGGTGTCATGGCTTTGCAATCAAAAAATGTCGTTATAATGGAAGTCAATGGGGCAAAAACAGCCACCAACGGCTAATTAGGGAGAAAAAAATTAAATCTAATGCTGCACAAAAACTAACAATGCATCAAAGCCAATCTTGTTACTAATCTTTGACATGCCCAAGACTGTGATAAAAGGTAAAAAAAAATCCAGTCCACAATCACTTTTTATATTGAAAATATGTAATTTTGTGTGTTTTTTTCCCAAATCAGTGACATCATTTATGAATTTGGTAATTAAAAAGTTAAAATCTTGGAATTTGTTTAAAAATTTGGTAGTTTTGATCAGGACTGAGGCTGATTAATAGATTTATGCAAAAAAAAATTGAAAAAAATATTTATCTGATACATTTTTACAGCAGTTTAATTTAGAGGATGTTTTCATCCACGAACATCCCGAAAGGGTAGTGAATTTGCCCACAGTGTACCGTTGAGTTTTTGAAAAATTTCAAAGCATTTTCCCAAAATATGGGTCAAAATAAGATTTGTCACCAAAAATCATTCCATTAGCTCAAACACAGAGAAAGTTGTGGCCAAAATAAGACTCAACTTTACCCCCTAGTGGACGAAAACTTCCCCAACAACCCACAAGGGTTAATCGTTTGACAGCACTAATTTTTATATGTGACCCTGGACCACAAAACTAAACAATTAAAGCTGAATAAACAAGCTTCCATTGATGTATGGTTTGTTAGGAAAAGTCAATATTTGTCCGAAGATACAACTATTTGAAAATCTGGAATCTGAGGGTGGAGAAATATAAAAATATTTTTAAAAAATGCCTTTAAAGTTGTTCAATGGAACATAATCTTTACTTAATATCCTAATGATTATTTGCATGAAAAAAAAATAAAAAAAATAATATATATATATATATATATATATATATATATATATATATTTTTTTTTTGTCTGCTCCAAATCTTGTCTATCTATCTATCTATCTATCTATCTATCTATCTATCTATCTATCTATCTATCTATCTATCTATCACAGTAAATCATGAAAAATCTTTATATATATATATATATATATATATATATATGTATATATATATATATATATATATATATATATATATATATATACATATATATATATATATGTATATATATATATATATATATATATATATGTGTATATATATATATATATATATATATATATATATATATATATATATATATCATTTATGATGTACTGTCATCTTATGACCTCTGATGGCTTCATTCTGACCTTTCACATTTGACCTTCTTTAATTTACTAGTATTGGCATTTCTTTCCCATTTTCTTTATACTCCTGTTTTCTTTCTAGAAATTAAATTAATGCATGCAGGTCGGCCTTAGAGTGTGCCTTTATGAATCAATATGGAATAACAAATGCAAAACAGAAATGTATAGTTAATATCTAGATATCAAATAAATGCATGCTGGTTACCAGAGTCTGCCTTAGCTGATCAATATAAACAATGCATGCAAATACAGACTTATTGGGTGAACAGTATTTTGTGAAAAATTTCAGTAAAGAAATTTTGGAGCCATTTATGAAACTCAATAGTAGTCCTCTAAATCAAATCAGATACCAAAATCCTAGAGATTCACAATAAAAATATTTTATTGAGCCAATTGTGTCTGTTAAACATCAATGGTCACACATAACATTACAGTAGCTCAGGAGGTTTATTGCCCTCTAGGATATTCTTAGTGAAGCAGGTCTGGGTGTCAGGTTAAAGGAAGGGGAAGTTATCCCACTTATCAGAGAGCAAAGTGCTCTGTAGGAGGCCCTTCAGCCCCATCTCAAAGGCTGTCATCGCCGCTGCAGGCAGGCATCTGTTAGCTCACAGTCAGCCAGCAACGGCCGGAGCCTCAAGCGTGAGCTTAGGTGCACAAACACACAAAGCACATAATGCCTACTGTCGCTTCCCTTTGAAACGGAGTGCTCTATTTAGGGTGCAGGAGCTGTGCTAGCTGCCTACAGAGGTGAAAAATACAACCGCTGATCCTCATGAGAAGAAGCCATTCATCTTACTGACCTCTGTTCTCAGAAGATGCAGTCAGAGGACAGTAAACCCGAAATCATTATAGCAGGAAGAAGGACTGCCCATGGGGGAAAATAAATAAAAAAATAAAATCGAAGGAAAAAAAATTAGTATGGGGGAAGAAGGAATACTACTACTACTACTTCTACTACTACTACTAATAATAATAATACAGTGCTGTGAATATGGGTTTTCCAGCTTCCGTTTTTTTTTTTTTTTTTTTTTTTCATATTTGTCACAGTTAAAAGATTTAGGTCATCAAACAAATTTGTTTATTACATAAAGGTAATGCAAGTAAATACAAAATGCAGTTTTTAAATGATTTCATTTATTAAGGGAAAAAAAGCTGTCCAAACCTATATGGGCCAACGAAAAAAAAAAGTTTTCACGGCACTGTATATACACACATACATGCATATGTCTGTGTATCAATCAAATTTTTTTAAATCTGAAAAGGTGAATGTGGCCTGAGATCCTTTTAAAATCAAAGGTCAAACAAGTCAACAGTTTCCCCTTATTTATTTAGTAGTTTTATTTATTTAGACTGCTAGTCTTATATTTAAACCGTATGCAACAATGCAGAGTCCCTTTGGATTGATAATTCACCACTTTACCTTGACAAATATGTTTCTGTTGTCATCAGAATTTCTGATTAGCTTATCAGCTTTATTCATCATTTATTATAAATTAGGTCTCATAAAGGTATCAAATAAAGCTATCAGGGAGATGCACACTAGTGGTGTTTACTGCGGTAATTATCTGTGAACTTCATGCTGGAAAATATGTTATGGTGATTCCTAAAATAACATTTTTTAAAAATAAAATAGATTCATGTAATATACATGATTTGACTGTACCAAGAGAGACAGCTGAAGGCTCATGATGATGATGACTGAAGTTTGTACATGAACAATCAATACATCGAGGCCAAAAGCAGAAATGCAGGAATAGAGATGAAGGAAAGAGAGAAATATAGAAAGAGACTGTTTTTAAAATTTTAAGTGCTCCAATTGGCTCATCAACAACAATATGATCTGAACTACAGTAATATGCAAATGTTGATAATGTAATAAGTTTCAAAAACTTAAACTTTGAATCTTGTTTTCTTTCAAAGGTTAGCATTTTCATCCCACCTAAACGTTGTTGTCATGTAAATGAATGACCAAAATGCATAACAAGTGTTAGCAGCTCGATAACTTGAAATTAAATCGCAATCGCGATTAGGCTAAAGCTGCGATTGTTATGCTTTCACTGTGTGGTTCTGTGACCAGTAGTTAATCTCCATTTGAAGGCCAGATAAACTCCAAATACGCCCCACAGAAGAAATCCAGGAAATCCCTATAGCGCTAGCTAAATAAGCAGATTTAACTATTTTCAATGATTCAGCGTTACTAATAAACACTAAACTATGAAAATATATGGTTTATCAGAGTTCTTATCATAATTTGTTATGTGCCTTATTCTGTGTAAGAAGCCACATCATCAAGGATTTATTTCAAACACTTGACTGATACTATGAAGTGCGTTTGGAGTAAGACTTGTTTTTAAATGTGGTATTTTCACGTGCTCTCAGATGAAGCAACATTTACTACACAGAGCCATAGTTCACTGAGAAGCTACGAAAACCACTTTCATAAAAAAATGTATTTCATTATTGCGCAATTAAATCGTCTGCGTTAATGAACGTGATATTGTGTAGCTTGTCAGTGAACTACAGCTCTGTGTAGTAGATGCTGCTCCATCTGAAAGTATGTGATGGAGACATACTACTAATCACAGAACCGACTTTACAGACAAGATACTATCGTTTCGATTAATCATGCAGCTCTAAACAGAAAACGGTGTTAAGTAAATGCCCCTAAAATAGGGATGGATAATCTCTTATCATTTGCAATGTACCGGTTTAAATCCTCCCCATGATAAGAATGCCCACGATAATAATGATAAAGCCTAGTTGTTGAAATATTTTTGTGTGCAAGAGTGCTAAGCGGCATGGTGGAAGGCGGATCTAAAATTGATGAAGAGTTTATCGCTAAATGAGGAGCTCCTTTTACAATCTGGAACTGGTTTGGTCAGGACTGTACAGTGTGACAACAAAATCAGTGTGAGTCTGGAATAAATGTACTGCAGTAGCACATTTGCGATACAATTTTGCATGTGTATGAAACCAGTTTACAAACCTGTTTTCCAACAAAGATATCATTCATTGACATGCTTTTCTCTAAATTAACTTCATGACATCAGTCATCAATTGGCTCATCTAAAACTATATGATTTGAACTAATTGTACAGCTTAAATGGGCCAAATCTCATGGTACACAACTGTCATCCATTCTGCTTTGACCTCCGCAGAGCACTAGGTGTGTTCTGAGCCTAGTATGTGTCTCCCATTCACCTGCCCGGATACTAAAGAGGGATTTTCTCTCTGAGCTGCACCCCGCCGTGTGAGAGTGTCCCATTCCAGTCAGTGGAGCAGGTGACAGAAATTCCTACCAATTCGACATGGCTTTTTTAGATGAACATGCCACATCGGTATGAGCCAACGGACACAGAGCTGCCCTCGTGGCAGGTAGGAATCCTCGCTTGGCCGGAAGAGTTTATCTCCTCACGCAACTCCGCCAACTCGCTTTACCTCACCTGTCCCCTTCTACCCACTTGTTTTTTTCCCTATTTTTCCATTACATGACTACATGTAAGAGGGATTTAATTTGCATTTCAGGCCTCATAAGTGCACTCACCCGTCTTATCAGTGCATTCTCAGAGTCGACGACTGATCTTCAGTGTGTCGTAATCACACAGAGTAAAATATAGACTGATACGGCAGAGTCAATGCTGCCGCTTTTTTGAAGTGAAAAGCAAAATTGGTTTCGATTTCTCAGGACCTCATGCTGCTCCATTGTGATGAGGAGAAGTTTACACAGAGGCAGACAAAGCGATAGAATCACTCAACTATTTGGAAGCAGACACTTAAATACATCTATATTACAAAGCTGGGGATCTCCATTAAAGAGTCGTCCTCCCTCCTTCTCTCGCGTGGGGCAGTCAGCGCAGTATTCTCTAACTCAGGCTGACATGAGAGAGCATTAGGCCAGGAGCTGTTGATGGAGTGGTTGATTGGACCTGTCACCTTTTATTGTGGCAGTGCAGCTGAGCCGAGCTGTCACCGCTGCTGTTTGCTTTCCGTGCTGGCCCTCTGCACCCTTGCACCATGTGTGCACTTTCACCTTCAACCTCAGCCTTGTACAACCAGTCTCTGAAGCTCATGGTCAATATGGATGACAATCAATCAACAGCTTAGAGAGAGACATTTGAGAGGCAAGTGTAGGGTGCAGATGATGTTTGCTGAATAAGCTGTTGTGAAAATCAAATTGTTAGTCATTGTACGAAGGCGCTCAAAGTTTAGCTGATTAGCATGGGTTAAGTCCCTTCTGGCAGATACCATAACTACACCATCTGGACCCAGAATGCATCCTTTTCTATTGATAGCCATTCAAATGTAGATGCTATTCCAACCCAATCTAACAGGAAAAAAATAACTTTTTTCAACAATTTTGTATGAATTCTTATAATGTGAACCATATGTAAACATTAAATTTTTTATATAAAAAAGGAAACATGAAAAGTAACTGTGTGTTTCAACCTGATCTCACAGGAAAACGTAAGTGTTGTGATGATTTCATATGAGTTCGTACAATGGGAATCTCATGGAAACATAAAATTTTCAGATAAAAAAACAAACAAACAAAAAAACTAAATGTGAATGTGAATCATACAAAGAAAAAAAAACCATGAAGGTGCAATTATGAAAATTTACTACAAATAAAACCAAAAAACCATGGTTACTATAGTTAAACCATGGTAACCACAAATTAACCATGGTTTTGCTAAATTAACCATAGTTTAACCATGGTATTTGTAGTAAATCTGTGGTTATACAAATGGTAGTCAACACGCCAAAAAACCATGGTTTACTACAGTTTTACTATAATAAAACCATGGTTCCTTTTCAGGAACTCGAGCTGCGTCGAAACGCTTTTGGGGAACGTCCCTGACGAGACCGACTCTGAATATCGTGTGCAATCAGTCCATCGGAAAGGCGTGACGTCACGGGCGGGGTGACGTAGCGACCAGGAAGCTATAAAAGCACGTGCCGTGCAGCTGGCTTCAGCTTCGAATCTGTCAGCAAGCGCTCTGTGTGTGCATGTCAAAGTCTGTCCTGTTGGTCCTATTTATTGTTGTCTGTCCCTTAGCCATTAAAAGATCGCTAAAACAGCTCAATATGCCAAAACAAAAGCAAAAGACCTAACATATGAAGGGCGATTCCAAGCCACGTTATAGATTGTGTGTTCCTCCCTGCCCTCGCTACATTACGAGTGGGGATACACACAGTTTGTGCGAGGCTTGCCTGGGATCGATCCCGCAGGGCCCTCTTCGAGAAGTGAGCCTTCGCAAGCGTTCCTCGCGATGCCGGTTCCGCTTTCGCCGAGGCGAAGCCGCGCCGGCATTCGTTGGGTTCGCAGATCGATCTGCTGGAAGGTATGGAGACGGGCACGTCCTTATCTCCTACCGTACCCACCAGATCTGCCTGATTCCGGGGTTTGGAAGCCCGAGCTTCGGCTCTTCCGCCCGAGCGTCGGGCTTGACGCTCTGCCTTTCTTTCTCCGAGGAGATTGACACGGAGGGCGTCGGCGAGCTTGTAGTTGCACAAACAAAGTTGCATAAGCACAGTATAAAACAAACAGTGTCATTACGGGCAGCGTTAGTGAGCAGCTATTTAATCTCCGACGGGATTAATATTGTTTGTGTGACTAAGCTATTCGCGCGCTGTCGAGGCAACGCATGTATTACATCATTTTCAGTTTTGATGTGAATTTTTCCATACCCGACCGCGTGTCTGGTTATTTTAACTCCATTTAATAAGCAGGAGTTGGTTCTATCACTTCAATGTGTACTTTATCACAATCTAGACCGTGTTTACTTGTCTGATTGTTTGATTATTTTTAAATTCTGAGGAATATGACTCTGAGAAGTCAATATATCACTATATGTGTACTTTATCACAATCTAGACCGTGTTTACTTGTCTGATTGTTTGATTTCACTAAATTCTGAGGAATTTGGATTGCATTAGATTCTGAGGAATCTAATGACTGTTATCTAACTTCGAGAAGTTCAATATATCACTTCAATGTGTATTGTATCACAATCCAGACCATATTTACTTGTCTGATTGTTTGATTTCATTAAATTCTGAGGAATATAATGACAGTTATTTGACTCATGAAGTTAGATGTACTGGAGGGACTGCTGGGCGGGAGCAGCCCCCTCCGCGTACAAACAGTCACGACTACAGAGGGCAGCCCCTACTGGGGTAGAGCGGTGTCCACCTCATTACACGGTGCCCGTCTCACCTCAGTGCCCTCGGGAGGTGGGTCTGCCAACCCTGCCGGAGTTTCAGGGTGCAGCGGCCTCCAGCGAGCACTACTCAGTTATTTCCGCCCGTGAGCGTAGCGGAGCTGGGATGCTCGCCTCCCCTTCGGGGGCCTCTTATTTCAGAGATCAGTCTCGAGAGACTGATTCCCGTAGTACATTAGCTAGCAGCGTGGAAACTACTATCAATGTATCTCAATGGGTCCTGCGCACAGTGGAAAGACAATAGTCGGCCTCCTGCAGGCTCTGGTTATGGAACAAAAAGTGAATACCCTTTTTAGGAAGGAGGCCATCGAGGTGGTCCCTCCTCTAGTCAGGGAGTCCGGGTTTTATAGCCGGTATTTCATAGTTCCAAAGAAGGATGAGGAGTTGCGTTCGATCTTAGACTTATGTCATCTAAACCTCTCAGTAATGTCACTGAAGTTCAAAATGCTCACTGTCAAACAGATTGTAGCTCAAATCAGATCCGAGGACTGGTTTGTCACAATAGATCATGGGGGAGCTGGGTTTGGGACTAAACGCCAAGAAGAGTGTACTTTCTCCAGTTCAGAGAACCACCTATCTAGGCATAGTGTGGATCGAGTCGATCCTCACATCAGTCGAGAGAGTCAAAGAAGGCCAGTCACTCACTGTCAAACAATTCCAGAGATTGTTAGGGCTGATGGCAGCTGCGTCCAACGTGATACCTTTTGGCCTGCTGTACATGAGACCCCTACAGTGGTGGCTCAAGTCCAAGGGCTTTTCCCCGAGGGGAAATCCACTTCGAGTTATCAAGGTCACGCGGCGGTGCCTTCGTGCCTTAGACATGTGGAGAAAACCTTGGTTCTTGAATTAGGGCCCGGTGCTGGGAGTTCCTTGTCGCCGTGTAATGCTAGCGACAGATGCGTCCCTCACCGGTTGGGGTGCGGTCATGAGCGGCCACCCTGCCCGCGGTCTGTGGAGTGGTTGCCATCTAACATGGCACATCAATTGCCTAGAGATACTAGCGGTCTATCGAGCATTGAAATATTTCCTCCCAGACCTGAGAGGTCACCATGTGTTGGTGCGCACCGACAACACATCAGTGGTCTCTTATATCAATCACCAGGGGGGTCTGCGTTCGCGCCCCTTGTACAAGCTGGCACACCAGATCCTTCTGTGGTCCCAGGGCAAACTCCTCTCGATCAGAGCAGTGTATATTCCTGGGAGATTGAATGTGGGAGCAGACATACTGTCGAGACAGGGGCCGAGGCCCGGGGAATGGATGCTTCACCCCGAGGTGGTGAAGCAGATATGGAGAGTATTTGGCACAGCCCAGGTGGACCTCTTTGCCACTCAGGAGACATCGCAATGTCCCCTCTGGTTCTCTCTAGTTCATCCAGCTCCTCTGGGACTGGACGCTATGGTACAGACCTGGCCGAAGCTTCGTCTGTACGCATTTCCCCCTATCGCTCTGCTCCCGGGAGTTCTGGCGAGAGTACGCCGGGACGGGGCCCGTCTACTACTAGTAGCCCCGTTCTGGCCGGGCCGAGTATGGTTCTCAGATCTAGTCTCGCTCCTTTACGGCTCTCCGTGGGAGATACCGATCAGGACAGACCTACTCTCACAGGCGCAGGGCACGATAGTTCACCCTCGCCCGGAGTTGTGGAAGCTGTGGGTGTGGCCCCTGAGGGGGCACAGCTGCTAGCAGCTGGTCTCTCAACCGAGGTTGTTGAGACCCTACTCCAATCCAGAGCTCCCTCTACGAGGAAACTGTACGCCCTGAAGTGGAAGCTCTTCACTTCATGGTGCAGAGACCGCCAGCTTGACCCAGCAGACTGCCCAGTTGGTACAGTTCTGGAGTTTTTACAAGCCAGGCTCTCTGCGGGGTTATCCCACTCCACCTTAAAGGTTTACGTGGCGGCCATAGCTGCTTTCCACGTCCCTTTCAATGGTCAGTCAGTGGGTAGACACCCCCTAGTTACACGTTTCCTCCGCGGTGCGCTGAGGCTGAGACCTCCAGTACGATCCCGTGTTCCCCCCTGGGATTTGGTTGTGGTTCTAGAGGCTCTTTGTAAAGCTCCATTCGAGCCAATACAAGATATCTCAGATAGACATCTGACACTTAAAACTGCCCTGTTACTGGCAATCACCTCTCTAAAGAGAGTTGGAGATCTTCAGGCCCTTTCGGTGGCCCCTACTTACTTAGACTTTGCCCCTGGTATGGCCAAAGCATTCTTATACCCTCGAGCGGGTTACGTTCCGAAGGTTCCCTCTGTTACACCACAACCTATCGTACTGCAGGCCTTCTGTCCTCCTCCCTTTCGGGAGCCAGACCAAGAGAAGCTAAACGGTATGTGTCCAGTGCGAGCACTGGACGCATACGTCCACAGAGCTGCCCTGTGGAGAAAATCAGACCAATTGCTTGTTTGCTACGGTCCTTCTAAAAAGGGTTCTCCTGCCACCAAGCAGACCCTTAGTCGTTGGATAGTCGAGGCTATCAACGTCTCCTATGAGTCCTCTGGTCTTCCCCCTCCTTTGGGGGCCAAGGCTCACTCTACTCGGGGTATGGCGGCCTCCAAGGCCTTCTCAGCAGGTGTGTCCCTCTTGGACATCTGCAACGCTGCGGGGTGGTCCACGCCCTCCACATTTGTCCGATTTTACGATCTTGACATGCGAGCCACACCGGGCTCTTCTGTTCTCTCGTCTTAGCTGTGCTCTTTTGACTACACACTAGGCAGGGATTTGGAAGTCTGGCAGCGTGGGCACATCGTTCCCCAAAAGCGTTTCGACGCAGCTCGAGTTCCTGAAAAGGAACGTCTCAAGGTTACGTATGTAACCCTAGTTCCTTGAAGGAACGAGACGCTGCGTCGCAGAGCCATACTCCCGGCACCCCTGCCGGCGCTTGCTTCCCTACTCGAAGCTGAAGCCAGCTGCACGGCACGTGCTTTTATAGCTTCCTGGTCGCTACGTCACCCCGCCCGTGACGTCACGCCTTTCCGATGGACTGATTGCACACGATATTCAGAGTCGGTCTCGTCAGGGACGTTCCCCAAAAGCGTTTCGACGCAGCGTCTCGTTCCTTCAAGGAACTAGGGTTACATACGTAACCTTGAGACGTAATTTTTCGTAAACCTACGTAACTGTCATTGGGTTGTAATCAGATCGTGCAAACAAGATTGTATGAATTCCTGTGATATATCAACCAATTTTCCAAAAACAAAAAATATTTACAGATTACTACTTGTGTTCTAACTTTATTATTATTATTATTATTATTGTAAATTGTTCTTAAATCAATACTGATCCCATGTCCAAAAAGAATAAATGTGCGATAAGATTTTGCATACGCCCAAACGTTTTCAGATTTATAAAACCATGCGTACGCCAGAACCTGCACAAAAATCTCTTTATAAATCCCAGTCAGGGGAAGATTGTGCTTACATGCATCCCCACCTCGTCTCGAAATCACCATATATGGAGCTTACAACGCCTCGTTTACTATGCATAACCTCATCTTCATATCATTTCCATGCGAATTCCCATGCATGTGACACCATGTTTAACACAAAGACAGTAGGGAAATAAAATCTTTACTATGTTATAGAATAAATATATGAAAATATCCATAAAAACAAACTGGTTTCAAGTAGTTCTCAGATATATTTTAGATGATCTCATTCTTTTACACTGGCCAAATAGAATTTCAATTATTTAAAACAATTCAATTCAAATTAAATGTATGCTTTAATGCAAGTCGAACATTTAATGTAAATGTGTATATTGACATGTTTAAAATGGTTGTTTACTTCATTACTTTGCTCACACCATGAAAAATAGTTTGTACGCATGGTTTATAATGTCCGTACAGTGCGTACTTATTTACGCCAAGTTTATTTTTTATAAATCACAATATGTGCATGGTAATTTGTGCATACACAATGTTTATTAATGAGACCCCAGTGCAGGCTGATTCCTGAACAAATGACTCATGAGCTGGTTATTTTTAGTGAATCAAAACCATACAACAAAAACAGTTTAGCACAACCCCAATTTTTTTTAGGGGATCTAAAACTAATCCATAGATTTTGATTCCCAAACCAATAACAATAATGAGCCTGTTCTTTCTAATAAATAAAAAAGGACAGCACAAATGTAGTCTGAATCCCAAACTAATGACTCTAATAAGCCAGTCCTTTTCATTGACTCTGTATTATTTAGGTTTTGTTTGTATGCTACTATCTCAATTTTTTTAGTTTATCAAAACAAAGCATGACCACTGTGGTCATATTCTCAGCTGGTTCTTTTTAGTGAATCAAAAACTTACAACAAAATGGGTAATTATTATGAGTCTGTTCTAGTTGTGCATCAATGCCAAATAAATAAATAAAAATAATGATAATAATGACCAGTTTGATTTTCAGCACTTGTCAAAGGTGATATCATTCACACATGTTAATGAATTGTACAGGTGAGTCATATCTGTGCGTGTAAACCCAGACACCACTTTGGAATGACATGCTGCTTAATGGAAGTGATGTCTTTGTTGGCTTGAATTTCTCTCTCATTCCTCTCAGTGCAAAATAAATGGAGCTGTCCTTTTAGCTCTGGGTCAACTCCCTGTCCATCTCAGTCGTTCGCTCTCATTCTCATCCAGTCACTTCTCCTTTCTATGATCCTGTCCTCCGCCGTGCCTGTGTCCTTTTCATTTTAGCCTTATTATATGGCCGCTAACGGAGTAGCTTTTCCATTACATGAAAATATGACCCCATCTTTCCAGGGATCAGTGCCAATAAATAGGAGACAAAGAGGAAGAGCCACTAAGCCGGAGATTCAAATCGTCCGTCTGTCGGGTCAAAGGTTGCGCTCCCGCACCTCCACCTTCCGTCTCCAAAGGTAATGGTAGCATCTCCCCATCTTTCTCTCTCTCCTTATCCCTCTTTCTCACTTCCCCTTTATTCATGTTGACCTTTTGTTGAAATTAAGCTTGCCAATCCCCAGGCAGCTAGGGCAAAGTTTAAACCAATTAAAGATAACTTCACCAATCAGCAGCTCCAGAAAGACCGATTCTGCCCTGTCAGGGGCATTATGATAATTTGTTCTGTGTCACAGACGGCCGAGAGGAGGTGAAATGGAGCTCAAGGGTTGGACTGGGTGAAAATGTCTAAGTGCTAATGCCACTGTTTTCCAGCATTAGGGCGAACGCAGCCTCAGGTTTATCGCTGCCACGGACTGTGAATTACATAATGATGGCACCTAATGTACATCAGGATTCCTGTGACATCTAATGGGTCGCACATGATTACGCCCTTAAGAGGGATCGTCTAACAGGCCGTGATTAAAGCACCATTCAAATGTGCTTTAGTGAAGCATATGATTATGAAGTTGTCACCCTGGGCTTTCATGGATGAGTTAAACACAAACCCTTGTGAAAGGAAATGTTTCGTTAATGTAGCCTGAATGAACAATTCATTTCGACCTGATGTGCCACATAGAGTATATGAGTAAAAACCCATATTGTGAAAGGATACTATAGCAAAAACAAAAATATTGAGCAGCACAGCTGTTTTCAACATTAGTAATAATCAGAAGTTTTTCATGAGCAAAAAATCTGCTTGTTTAGTGTCAGTGTAACAAAATGAAGAGTAAATGCTTCATATTAGCTGTGTAACTGATGCACTTTCTGTTTTATCTGTGTTTTATCATTCTTGTGTTGCCCCAGATAATTGTGGGAAATTGCGTTTTGTTGTGTATGCCTGTAGTCTCATAAACCGACTAAATGAGTGGCCTTTATTGCTTTTCTTCATCAACAGCTAGTGCACAAAATGTGTATAAACCTAATTGTACCATCAGTATTTACAATTTACATTTTCTCATCACATGTCTCAGCCAATCACAATACAGAAAGAATTATCACAGTTTTAAATGATAAAAAAAGTAAATAACAAAACCCTTAAAAATATTGGGCAGCACAACTGTTTTCAGATTGATAATGATCAGAAATGTTTCTCGAGCAAATCATCAAGTCGTGACCTAGTGGTTAGAGAGTTTGACTGCTTACACTAGGGTTGTGGGTTCGAGTCTCGGGCCAGCAATACCACGACTTAGGTGCCCTTGAGCAAGGCTCCGAACCCCCAACTGCTCCCTGGGCACCGCAGCATAAAGGGCTGGCCACTGCTCCACGTGTGTGTTCACGGTGTGTGTGTGTGTGTGTGCACTTGGGATGGGTTAAATGTAGAGCACGAATTCTGAGTATGGGTCACCATACTTGGCTGTATGTCACGTCACATTAGAATGATTTCTGAAGATCATGTGACACTGAAGACTGGAGTAATGATGCTAAAAATACAGCTGCACATCACAGAAATAAATTACAGTTTAACAGATATTCACATAGAAAACAGCTGTTTTAAATTGTAATATTTAACCATTTTTACTGTATTTTTAATCAAATAAATGTAGCCTTGGTGAGCAGAAGAGACTTGAAAGGCCTTTAAAAATAAATAAAGTTACCAAGCCCAAGCCTTTGAAGAGCAGTGTATATATATTATGTCCTAAGCATAAAATATCAAACACAAAAATCATAAAAATATTCAATTCCCCCCCCCAAAAAAAGAAAAAAAAAGCTCTATCTATCATCCGTTTTGGTGTTTTTAATCAAAGACATTTTTTAGTCCAGGAAAGCGTCAGATCAGAGTCCAGAAACACAATCTTTAAGAACATAACCAAACTTAAATATTCATACAGTCCAAAGCCTAAAGCTTCCTCTCTCATGCCATGCCAACTAAGTGAATGATTTCCGCACATTATATATCAAAGGAGAATAAGGCTATCCTCTGGCTGCTCATTCTGAGGCTCTGTGCTTATATTCAGTCCTTTACCTAAGGTGAATCTCTGATTTGTTTACAGGCTCCTTGTAAAAAATTGATCCGTCTCTCAGAGAGCGAATGTGCCAGGCTTACGACATCCACTCAGTATGCTTCATACAGGGTATCTCTGGCCACCTATCGACAGCTTTTATACCCAGTGTCACCTTGGAGATTAATTCAACCTCTCAGGAAGAAAACCTGAATGCCATTATCTCTCCTGGGAATAGACATTTACTGTATGTCAAATTCCCTCTCGCTGTGTGATTATTAGAGAGAGAGAGGCTCGTGCCTTGCAAGGTGAGCCTTGGAAATCGAATTGTTCTCAATGGCATTGATAAAAGGGATGAGACACAAGCCTAACGTCAGTCAAAATATAATCTCTTAAATATTTGTTTCATCTCACCTGTCATCCATTTTAATGCTCAGCTTATTCACGATCTCCTTCCTCGGTTTTCTTACTTTCCTCCTCCAGAAACACGTCACATGGTTTTCTCTGCTGACTCATGCATGTCTGTTGTCTTTTTTTCTAAGGAAACTAGATAACCACAATTAAACAATGGACGATTTTCTCTGTAATTCTACTTTTCTTTCACGGCTGCTCCTCTGTTCTGTGTCTAATCTTCAGAGAATCTGTTTTCACAGTGTTGTGATGCCGATGTTCACTTGAATAGATTTTATTTTGGGACAAATTTAAATATACAATTTCAAGATTTTACTTGATTAAAAACCGAAGTATCTATAAAACAATACAGCCACAGCTTATTTTATAATTGTTTGACACTTGAATGTAGTTGTCTGTAGACTAATCACTGACAAGTCAAGCTCAATGATGATTACAACAACACGCTAAAAAGTATTAACAAATAATAATAATAATAATAAAAATAATTATAATTATAATTATAATAAATAAATAAATTAATTAATTAAAATAATTGGAAAACAAATAATAATATTTAAGTGGATCAAAAAACACTGTCATAGGCCTCATTAATCTGAGTTTATGCTCAGTTTTTGAGTGAATATTGTCAAAACTATACACAAATAATTTGCTTGTTTATTTACACAAAAACTGAGGTGCATGGGCTCAGATCAAAGAGGCCTTTAATCAGTCAGTTCAGTTAAAAGCTGTGCTAATTTACAAAAAAAAAAAAAAAAAAAAAAACACTCTGATTTGGTGATACTATAGCATAATAAGAAAAAAAGCTGGTCATTTTTGACTGGGAATATAACAATGCATTTGAAAACAAAATTAATTTATGATTTCCATGCAGCTGTAATCAAGTAATTAATTACCCAAAAACATTACATTCAGTATGCACTTAAGTGTATTCTTTTAAAGTATATTATATTCATAATAAGAACTCTTTTCAAAAGTATATTAACGTGGACCTTTTCACAAGGGAAGAATGTAACAACTGAAAACACAGTGATAAACAGCAGCATTTAATAAAATGTTTTGCTATAAAAATACTTATTCACTGTATTTTCTCAACTATAAAACAATACAACATTACAAGAGCACAAAAAAACAGCATGTAGCATTGTAGCATTTTGTCATTTAAGCAAAACCTTTGGAAAAAGTATCTCCAAAAACTACTGAAAAATGTAGTTAGCAACATCCCTACTTTCCATAATATACTCCCCGACACTGAATCAAATAATTCAGAGCATGCATGCTAACTACTTGTTGTTGACCGATATATTGTCAAAACCGACATATCGGCCGATATTTATATATTTTTTTATAATTATTATTATCGGCATCAGCCAACATTTTTTTTCGATAAAATTTAACCAAATTACTGAGTTCACTGTTGGTTGCAGTGTTCACTTTTTTTTCTTGTTCATATTTTGAATTACTTCTTTAATACTAATTAAAAAAATACTCTAATATATATACAGTCTGTTTATTTTACAGATTTATTTTTTATGAAGTTACTTTTTTATATTCATCTATTTTCAAATTACATAATTTAGTAAATATTATGTTCAGTACATATAGAATATAAATCGATGCATGTTTTTAAAATATAATGAAATATGATTTTATATATATCGGCTGTCCTGCTCTTTAAGATATTTAGTGAATATATATTGGTTTACCACAACTACACCAAAGCTTTTTTGCTAGTCTATAAACCAAAATATTATCCACTGAATTATTTCACTGTTGTTATGCAGCACATCTCTTTTTAACCCAAACTGCCAAACATCATCTTTCGAGCCGCTTGTTGAGCGATACAGGTCTCTGTTGACTTCGAGGAGGACAGCAGTAAAGCCCAGAGCTATGTGGAATTATATATTGTTTGTTGCTTCCATGCGTTATAAATGGTGATTCTCCCTGGCCCTGCCGCTGCCGGATTAACTTGTCTGCAATGAACCTTGTGACGCAGTCAACAGCACACATCAATCCACACACAGCGTCTGTGTAAACACACACACACAGGCATCAATCCAAGGTGAGGAGAGAGGTGACATCGAATGGAGGAGAGGATTGATAGGTAAAGAAGGATCAGCAGACTACTGTGTCTACTGGTAAGGGAGAGAGAGATGCAGCTTCTGAACTCCTATGTTCTGCTTACTTGTACTAGCTGTGACTAGCACTTCAGTGAGCACTGGCTCCCACTACAGTATGTATTTATACTGTATGTGTCTGTTTTAGGAAGACTCTCAGTGGTGGCTCATGGAAAGGCTTTGGGTTGATGGTCTATTACTGGTGGAACAAAGCAAGTCTACAGGACAGGAGAAAGCTCATCTCAGTGGGAGTTCATCAGACATATAATTAATGTTTATTCAGTCCACTCAATGAATCAAGCAATCGGTAATGATTGAAGATCAAACCAAAAAGTATAATACGAATAATACTAGGGGCTACAACAACTAATCATGTCTGTGCACAAAAAACATACAAGGAGGAATCAGACTGACCTGCTTTGGGAAAAGTGCACAACTACCAGCTGAGGCTAATAGCGCCCCGCTAACCAGCAAAACCCCGTGGGTAGAGAGTAGCATTCCTTATGTCGATCCCACAGCCAGAGGATTAACTAACAGGGCCAGAGAATATTCATATTTCCACAAGTCTCCTACACAACAGATTGCAGCATAGTTTCTGTCATGGCACGACTTATGAAACTCCAACCTCTTGCCAGTATAATTAGCCCTCAGGTTCCTCTGGAGGGAGAGCAGACTCTTCTCGCTGATGAGGTGTCAAAGTTTTACTGTAACAAGTTTCTGGTCGCTGGCCATTCGGATGCTGCATTATTGATGTTACGGCCTCGTTCAGGACAGGAAATAGTGCTTTCTGAGTACAGAGAGCAAATCGCAGCGGAGGATTCGTTCCGAACACACACAACACAGATATTAGAGCCTGGAGACTCGAAAAACCATTTGATCTGGCCCCTTTCAAGGTGTTATAGAGTCCCTTCTATGCCCGTGAAATGTCCATTTCCACTCTTCGTTTGGTTTCTGTCCCGCATCTTCCTCCAGGGGTCCGTTTCTTTATGTCCAAGTTCTGACTTCCTGTGCTCAAATTGATTGAATTCCTGCTCCACTCCGTGATAGTGGTTAAAAAACCGGACTCTTTCTGTCACTATAGCTCTGAATCTCTCCGGCTCTCTCTTCACCTGATCTCTAATCACAGCTGGTGTTTACGCGGTACCGGGAACGGGTGAATGGACAAACAGCTCTGAATGCTAATGGGCTACTCGGCCACATGAAGTAGTTGTTTGTTTGAGTATGTTTCAAGACCATGCATGCATATGTGTTCAAGGGCTGTTTACATTGAACTGAGTGTGTGCTCACTCAGCTGAGCTTATCTTGTCAGGATGTGCGTTTACTCTATTGAGGGAGAGTTTTTTTTTTTAAGCCCTGGATCCATTTGTTTGGTAATTGGTTCACCTCCAGGCTGCTAGCAGAAACATTTTTAATTCTTCTTACAAGGATATCCAGGGCTAACAGAGAAAATGTATTATAATAAATACATTTACTGCACCACAACTCAAATGTTGGTGAAGTTACTTTTACAAGTAATGCATTACAATATTGCATTACTTGGAAATTGTAAGTCTGCTAAATTAATAAATGTAAATGTGTTACTCACAAAAAAGTAACTAATTGAGTGATTTAGTTACTTTTTATGGAAAGTGTAATGGTAGGACTCAGACAAGCGTTGTAGATTCAAGTGCAAGCTTTTATTAAAACACAACATGGTCAAAACAGTCAAGGTCCGAACACCAGCAAACAGTATTAAGCAGAGTATGTACAAATATAAATATGAGTGCAATGTAAGGATTATATATACATTATGATCAGCAGCAATAAATACAGTTGGATGAGTGTTCAAAAGTATTGTTAAACAATGTATTCAATGCAAAATGATAGTAGTAGTTTACTGTGCTTTGTACCGTAACAACTCTAGACAGTTTACAGTGTAATGACTTGAACAATGTGCAGTCTGCGCAAAATATGATTAGTGCATTACTCATATTTTGAGTATTGCCCTATACATATGTGTAAAGTACTGTGACCAGTGCAGTAATAAAGCAGGTGCAGGTTAGATTGGTGGTGTGGCGTTCAGAAGTGTCACAGCCTCGGGGAAGAAGCTCTTCCTGAGCCTGCTAGGGCGAGAGCGTAGGCTCCTGTAATGCCTGCCAGATGGAATGAGGGTGAAAAGTCTATGGTTAGGACAAGAGGCATCCTTGATGATGTTTCTTGCCCCGCCAGACAGCGCTTATGATAAATGTTCTCAATGGAAGTTAACTGGGTGCCAGTATGCTCTCAATGGTACAGCGGTAGAATTCCACAAGGATCTTGGGACTGGTGAACGTTCTTAAGGCTCTGTAAGAAGTAAAGGCGCTGCTGTGCTTTTTTTGACCAGGGTGGAGGTGTTAAGGGACCAGGTGAGGTCATCAGAGATGTGGATGACAAGGAACTTTAAACTTGACAAATGCTCCACTACAGCTCCATTGATGTAGATGGAAGTCCACAATGGTCTCTTTTGTCTTCTTGGTGTTAAGTTCCAGATTGTTGGTGGCACACCACACAGCCAGGTAATGCACCTCATCCCTGTAGGCTGACTCATCGTCATCCTTGATCAGACCTACCACTGTGGTGTCATCTGCAAATTTGATTATGGTGTTGGAGCCATAAACAGGAATGCTGTCATGGGTGAATAGCGAGTACAGAAGAGTGCTCAGTATGCAGCCATGTGGCACGCCGGTGTTCAGGGTGATGATGGAGGATGAGAGGTTATCTAACTTAACAGACTGAGGTCTGTAAGTCAGAAAATCTAGAATCCAGTTGCAGATGGGTGTGCTGATTCCAAGCAGGCTGAGCTTGGAGATCAGCTTGGAGGGGATTACCATATTAAATGCAGAACTGAAATCAATGAACAGCATTCTCTCATGTGTATTTTGACTTTCCAGGTGGGTGAGGGCAGAGTGAAGTGTCATTGAGATCATCGAAGGTTAGCAGCCGAAGATTAGATATTGGTTAATAAATCTAGGATTGTATACATAAGGGATATTTGTGTTTGCATCATATTCTGAGTTTGCAATACACAGTTTTTATAGATTTCAAAGATTCTTTTAAATCATCTGTAGAGGAAATTCATTCTCAAATTTGTGAAACCGGTGATGTTATGGACATGCAAATCACTTGTTCAGTCTATAGGTATATGCACAAACATGTGGGCTACCATTTCTTTACATAGTGGAATCACCAACTCCTGGCCTGGCATGAATAATACAGCATTTAAAGTGGTATTGAGGAATCTGTGTAAATGTGGAACTTTCAATGTATAAAAGTTATGTGATTTTCTTTCAAGCTTTTAAACTTGAGGTATTGTGCAATGTGGGACAAACCAAAGTTTAAAACTCAAGGTTTATGGTTCTTTCAGATCCCCAACTTTGAACAATAGACCACTAGTGATGCTCTACCTTGGCGAGCACCACAGATAAATAAACCTCCCTGCAGACTTTCCTCAGAAAGATGCATGAGCTCCGGGGCAGATGAAGCTGAATGGGTTGTGAGTGAACAGGGACACGGGACACTCAGATGAACCTGTCTGCCAAACCGGGTGACAGGAAACATTTAGCTATTTAGCCAACTCATGTGTGCTGCCTGCAGGCCAAACTCAGGCTCTAACTTCTCTGGAGATGCTCTTATTTTTGGTTATCGGTCAATTGATTTCATGCTTTGCACAAATAACTAGTGTCTTCGAACAGTTTAATCCCCATTGACCACCAACTCCCCCCAGAAGTAATTAGATGGAACAACCTGACTATTTCGCAATTATCTCATCAGTTAAGTCCGGAAAAGTGTGTGTTGTCGACACCAGGGATTTCCCTTCTCTCAGATCTGAGAACATGTGCTGATTCTTCTTCTGTCTATCAATCTCTCAGCCTTTCGATTCCTGTAATAAAATCACACAATCTCTTTCTAAAGGTCCTCACTCAAACATGGGCTCTGGGCTCGAATTTTACCTCTATTTCATTCTTTCTCTCTCCCAGTCAGGCCTCTGGAGTCCTCAGCCTCACTAATGTGTGGAATAAGACGGCTCGCTGGATGCTGGAGAGGTTTAGAGAAATTAGTTCATGGACTGAGAGAAACTCACCAGGGACGCAGAGGAAGTCAGCACAATCAAGATTTCACTGCAACACTTCTGCTAGCAAAACCTAAGGTTCCTGTGTGGGCAGGGCAAATGTCACACCCAGGGGCTGGCTATGCTTTAACGAAGCCACACCCCTTCTCAACTTCCACCTCGAGGAGGTCCCCAAACCCGACCCAATGGCCCAACAACACGAGAACAAGTAAGTGATAAAACAATCTTTATTTAAATATTTAAAAATAGCTTGGGGAATAGGGAAAGGGCAATTAAAACTAAACTCTGACTCGGCCCTCCAGATGGGCTATGGCCGGGAAGAGGTCAGGGAGCAAGGGGGCCACGGGGATCCGGGGCGTGGGGCTCGGGCCCCGGCCTGAGTCTTAGGTATCCGTAGCGCCCTCCTTCTTCCTCCTCTTCGCTGAATACAGCTCACGGTAAGTACTGGTTCACACAGTTCGTTCTCGAGGTGCCCACTCTCTTTCTCTTCCTCCACAGGCAACGGCTCTTCGCTGATTACAGCTCACAGTAAGTACTGATTCACCCAGTTCGTTCCTTGGGTGCTCACGCTCTTTCTCTTTCTCCACAGGCAACGGCTGGGACACACAGGCACAGTTAGTTCAGCTTGGTTTTGCTCTCACCTCTTCGCTGATTACAGCTCACAGTAAGTACTGGTTCACACAGTTCGTTCCTTGGGTGCTCACTCGCTTTCCTTTCCTCTCCACAGGTATCAACTTAGACACAAAACACAGTTACTCTGCTTTGGATGGCTTTCACCTCTGGGCTGGACACAGCGTACCGTGCTATCTCCGGAGATCTGAAGCACGCTCACAACATATACTGTACTGAACTAGGCCAGGACCAGCAATCTCCTTGTCCTCCCACGCCGAAGTGCGTGAAGGCGGGGGTTTATCTGACAGGACACACGGCAATACACAGCAGCCCACAGCAATATACAACACCACGTCAAAATTATAGGTTTTCACAGCACGAAGACTCACCCACCACACTCAGTGTACGGAAAGGACACCCGTCTTCCTTCACTTCGCTTGGTTCGGATCTGGCGATGGAATATGCGGCCTAGCTAGTGATGTCGTCGTTGCGACTACTTCAATAAGTATTCCTTCGGCTCTCCCACCACACTATATTAGGGGTAGGGCCGCCCTCCTCCTCCTGGAGAGATCTACACAACGCCAGGTCAATATACAGGGCACTTTCGACTGGCTCTTAGTACTCACATCAATGCCACTTCCAATCCCCTTTTTCACGTCGTCTCAGTTCGCCGTATAATCTGTTCACTTCTCAACCTTTAAGGTTCGCGATGTCTTCACAATCATACAATTCCAGCCTGAGGGAGAGAGAGAGTTAGACAGCTACCAGCAGCGTACCAAGACGGGCACAACCCAGTGCTTCACACACACCAAAAAGAGCTTCCCAGACTGTGAAATAACTTGGCCTTAAGTACTGCCTTGTCCAGCGTATCCTCCAATCACCAACCGCTGTCCCTAACTAGGCACAGGTGCATCGAATTCCCTGATTTTCCTTCTTACGGCGCTACCGGAAGTTCCGGTGTTCTGTTTTTCCGGTCCGGGCGGAAACACTTCCGGGCGGAACCAAACTTCCCGAATTTTGGTTCCGCCCCTAAAGATCGTCACCTTGTGACATCCTCCCCCGCCAATCCGTTCTAGTCCCTAGAACGTCCTCGGGCTGTCCACTCCCCATAGCGGGCAGGGGGTCGGCCTCGGTTCTCTCGCTGGGATCGTCTCACTGGTGAATCGGGCTCAGCTTGTTCAGGGGCTGCTTCTGGTTCTCTCGGGGCGATCGGGGGTGGTGCCACCACGGGTCTCCCTGGTACCACAGCCCAACCTTCAATCCAGGGGGCCGCTGGTACAGGTTCCGTGGGGACTTCTTCCACGGCTTCAGGGTAGTTAGGGCATGGGCGAATCATGTTCCGGTGCACCACACGGTCGGGGCCTGACTTCCCTTCTGGCCGGATGGTATAGACCGGCTGCCCCGGCCTCTGCTGCCGGCAGACTACATAAGGGGTGGCCTCCCAACGGTCACTCAGTTTCCCCTTCCCCTGCCGCCGATTATCTCTCACCAACACCCTCTCTCCTGGCAGTAGAGGGGCTTCTCTAGCAGTCCGATCATACAACCGCTTACTTTTCTCTCCTGCCGTCTGTATCCTTTTCGACACCTGCTCGTAGGCGAAATGCAAGCGCTGGTGATGGCGCCCCACCCACTCCGTTACACTTGCTTCCTCTTGGTCGGCTATCACTCCTAGGACCAGGTCAGTAGGCATTCGTATGTGTCTGCCAAACATCAGGTAAGTGGGAGCGTAACCCGTAGTACTATGTATACTGTTGTTATAGGCCTGTAGGAGGTTTGGCAAGGCACTCACCCAATCGTCCTGCCGTTGTTGGTCCAAGGTCCCCAGCAGCCCCAATAGGGTCTGATTGAATCTCTCACAGCCGCCGTTCCCCTGAGGATGATACGAAGTGGTGTGAGTTTTCGTGCAACCGTACAACTGGCATAGTTCTCTAATTACCCTGGACTCAAAGTTGGCTCCTTGATCGGAGTGCAGAAACTCCGGGCATCCGAACGTCTGGAAGACGGCCCGCCATAAAACTGTAGCGGTGGTGGTTGCAGTCTGGTCGAGGGTGGGGATAGCCCAAGCGTACTTTGTGAACAAATCCGTTATTACCAAGATGTTCTGGTAGCGATCTCGTGGTCGGCCCAGTGTCAAGAAGTCCATAGCCATGATATGAAGGGGGGCCTTCGCATGGATGGGTACCATTGGCGCTCGGACCTCCCGTCTGGACTTAAACAATATGCATCTCGGGCAAGCTTGAATTAGGGCGTGCACCGATGCCTCTAGCCCGGGCCAAAAGAAGAATCTCCTAAGCAGGGACACGGTCCTCTCCTGTCCCTGATGCCCCAACTGGTTGTGGTACGCCGAAACTAAAGCCGTTACCTCATCTGCGGGTACCACGATCTGGCGTACTTCTTCGCCCAACTTCGGGTCACTGACCCTTCTGCACAAAACGCCATCTCTCAGCTCCAGCCTGTCCCATTGCCCCAGCAGCCTCCTCCCAGTATCCGTCTGGGCTAACCTCTCCGCTGGCGTCAGCCGTCGGCCCTGTTCCAGCCATTCTCTTACCAGCCGCACATCTTGATCCCTGGCCTGTCTCTCCCTCCACCGACGGGGATCCCATCCCCAGTTCTCAGGCACGGCCTCTTGTCTGCTGCCTGGTGCCTCTACTGCTCCTACCATATAGCCCTCCTCCGGGCTGGCCCCTCCGGGGCTTTCCGCTTCGGGCAGCCTTGAGAGGGCGTCCGCGTTCGTGTGTTCACGCCCTGGTCGGTACTGTAGTTGATAGTCAAAGTTGGCCAGTTGGGCCACCCACCGCTGCTCCACGGCTCCCAGCTTCGCCGTCTGTAAGTGTACTAATGGGTTATTGTCTGTAATGATCGTCACCTTGGCACCCCAGAGGTAGTCTTTAAATTTCTCACTTAGGGCCCACTTCAACGCCAGCAGCTCCAATTTGAAAGAACTATAGTTCGCATCGTTCCTCTCGGCTGGGTGGAGGCTCCGGCTGGCGTACGCGATGACCCTCTCAACTCCGTCCTGCCGTTGAGCCAACACCGCTCCCAGCCCGAGATTGCTGGCATCTGTATACAAAAGGAATGGTTTTGTGAAATCTGCGTATGCCAAGATAGGGGCCTGTAGCAGCTCCTGCTTCAATGTCTGGAACGCCGACTCACAATTTACATCCCAGTCTACGTTGGGCGACCCCCGGCCCCGGTTACGACCTGTGCCAACCAGCAACTGATTAAGGGGTTTAGCAATTTTTGAAAAGTCCTTTATGAAACGCCTATAGTATCCCACAAATCCTAAAAAGGATCGCACTTGCCTCACTGTCCTCGGGGCCTTCCAGTCCTTCACGGCCGATACCTTTCCAGGATCTACGGACACTCCAGCCGCACTGACCACGTGGCCCAGAAAGTTGACTTCTCTCCGTAGTAAGTGACACTTATTGGGCTGTAGTTTCAATCCGTACTTCTCCATGGCCCGAAAGACTTCCTCGAGGTGCCTCAGGTGTGAATCAAAATCTGGGGAGTAGACAATCACATCATCCAGGTAAACTAATACTGACTCCATTAACTGACCTCCCAAGCACCGCTGCATCAGCCGCTGGAAGGTGGCCGGAGCGTTACAGAGCCCGAAAGGCATCCGGTCCCATTCAAATAGTCCAAACGGGGTTGTAAAGGCAGTCTTCTCCCGGTCTGCTTCGGCCACCTGCACCTGCCAGTAGCCACTGGCCAAATCTAGGGTAGAGTACCATGCCGACTGCGTGAGGCTGGCAAGCGAATCTTCGATCCGTGGCAAGGGGAAAGCGTCTTTCTTAGTCACGAGGTTCAGCTTACGGTAGTCCACGCAGAATCTCCAAGCCCCCGTCTTCTTTTGCACCAGCACTATGGGGGCCGCCCACGGGCTGCTGCTTTCCCTAACAACTCCTTGCTTCAGCATGCCTTGCAGGAGTGTACGTACCTCGGTATACAAAGTGGGCGGAATTGGGCGATACCTCTCCCGGCTGGGCCCTGCATCCCCGGTAGGTATATGATGTTGTACCACCTGGGTGCATCCGTAGTCTTCATCGTGGGTGGCGAACACATGCTGCCATCTCCGAAGGAGGGCCTGTAACTTCTGTGTCTGTGCCTGCTCTAAATCCTCCCCTTGTAACGACTCACCCGCCAGGTGGCTCGGCACACTCCTCTCCATACCACCCCATGGGGTGTCTACTTGTGTCAGGGCCACCTCGATGACAGTGGGGCACACCTGACGAAAACTAATATCCCTCTCTTCCCTTACTTGGTGGGATGTAACCGTTGTCAGACGGGCTAATCGTTGGTGCCGATGTAGTTGCACCGCGTATGGATGTACATTCCGTATCCTCACGGGGACTCTCCCCCGCCGGACCGTCGATAGTCCTCGTGCCACTTCCACTTGTGGACAATCCACATGGGGCTCCACCAGCACCCACTCTTCTGGGCCCGCTCTTCGGGGCGGTACTCGCGCCCACACAACAGCCTCACTTTTTGCGGGGACAGACAAAGCAAAACGACACATCACTCTTCCTACCTCTTCCTGTTCCCTGCGGACTTGGCTCATTTGCACCCTTCGACAGTCAGCTACCACACACTCCCACTTGGGCCTCTCTGCAGGTGGTATCTTCGATACGGGCCTAGCCCGAAATAGCTCTTCCCAGCAATCAGCGAGGACATTCATGCCCAACAGGGCTCGATGTGCACCCAGACAATGGTCTTGCACGATAATCACACCTTTCTGGGGGACCATCACTCCGTGAACCTCTAGGTCCGTCAATCGGTAGCCAATATATGGGATGTCGAGGCCGTTTGCGCCCTTCAGAGTAAGCCAGGGGGCCTCCGCCCCTGGTGCCCCTTGTTTCCCAAACACTTCTTCGGATAAACTCTCAGCAAACAACGTCACTTGGGAGCCTGTGTCTACCAGGCATTGAATCTCCTTGCCGCACACTCTCACCTTCGCCACGGGGCTACGCCCAATCATCTGGCTCCTAGAGCCATATCCTCTTCCAGGGTCTTCTCGAGGGGTCCCGGCCACACGACCCACAGTGGCCGGCCGACCTAAAAACCCCCTTCTGACGCCCTGCGGGGCCCACACTGGCGGCTATAGTGACCTGGTTTGCCACAGCGGTTGCAGATGGGTCGCCCTTGCTCGTCCCATTCGAAACGGGGCCGGTTAAAGTGGTTCGGGCGCCTGAACGGCTCTCGGCCTCCCTCTGAGTACACTCGGTCTCGGGGCGCCGGCCGTGGTTCCTCCCGCGCCCGTCCTTGGCGCAATTCTCCTACGAGGGCTTTAGACAGTTCAGACATCTGATCGCGGACATCTTTCAAAAGTTCAGCCTTCAGTGCTTGCTTCCAGTCAGGGCCTCCGGGTTGTGCTGGTGCTACTTCACTGACAACCGCACACACTGGGGAACCACTCACCTCAGTCTCATCACCTTCCAGGGCCAGTGCCTCTTTCTTCAGATCTTCAAACGTAAGACCCGGGTCCCTTCGAAACTGGATACGTAGGCTCTGTCTCACCGGACCCTCCTTCAACCCCAGAAGAAACTGGTCCCGCAATAGAGTCTCTCCATCTCCCAACCCGTGGTCCCGACGGGTCTGTAGTCGGGCGAATTGCTCTCGCAACCTCAGGGCGAAAGCTCTAATCGGTTGGCGGGGGCCCTGCTTACAATTGAAGAACTGGGAGCGAAGGGCAGCTACGGGGGTGTGGTCACCATACTGTTCAGTGAGGAACTGGAACACGGTTTGGGCGTTGGCTCTAACGGCTTCGGGGGCGGCATGCACCTCTCGCCGCGCTTCTCCATCCAGGGAGTTTAACACAAATTGAAGCCGCTGGGCTGCACTAAGGCCCTGTAGGTCGGCCAAGTACTCTAGTTGAGCCTTCCATTCAGACAATCGTACCTCGGATTCTGTCCCCCCATATTTTTGAATCCAGGGGCTCCCCATAAAAACGGGCATGGCACGGGGTTGGGCTGAAAGCCCCGCGTTGTCGGTCATTGGACGACCTTGGTTACTCAACTCGAGGTGGAAATCCTGCCGACTACGCCAAATCTGTCACACCCAGGGGCTGGCTATGCTTTAACGAAGCCACACCCCTTCTCAACTTCCACCTCGAGGAGGTCCCCAAACCCGACCCAATGGCCCAACAACACGAGAACAAGTAAGTGATAAAACAATCTTTATTTAAATATTTAAAAATAGCTTGGGGAATAGGGAAAGGGCAATTAAAACTAAACTCTGACTCGGCCCTCCAGATGGGCTATGGCCGGGAAGAGGTCAGGGAGCAAGGGGGCCACGGGGATCCGGGGCGTGGGGCTCGGGCCCCGGCCTGAGTCTTAGGTATCCGTAGCGCCCTCCTTCTTCCTCCTCTTCGCTGAATACAGCTCACGGTAAGTACTGGTTCACACAGTTCGTTCTCGAGGTGCCCACTCTCTTTCTCTTCCTCCACAGGCAACGGCTCTTCGCTGATTACAGCTCACAGTAAGTACTGATTCACCCAGTTCGTTCCTTGGGTGCTCACGCTCTTTCTCTTTCTCCACAGGCAACGGCTGGGACACACAGGCACAGTTAGTTCAGCTTGGTTTTGCTCTCACCTCTTCGCTGATTACAGCTCACAGTAAGTACTGGTTCACACAGTTCGTTCCTTGGGTGCTCACTCGCTTTCCTTTCCTCTCCACAGGTATCAACTTAGACACAAAACACAGTTACTCTGCTTTGGATGGCTTTCACCTCTGGGCTGGACACAGCGTACCGTGCTATCTCCGGAGATCTGAAGCACGCTCACAACATATACTGTACTGAACTAGGCCAGGACCAGCAATCTCCTTGTCCTCCCACGCCGAAGTGCGTGAAGGCGGGGGTTTATCTGACAGGACACACGGCAATACACAGCAGCCCACAGCAATATACAACACCACGTCAAAATTATAGGTTTTCACAGCACGAAGACTCACCCACCACACTCAGTGTACGGAAAGGACACCCGTCTTCCTTCACTTCGCTTGGTTCGGATCTGGCGATGGAATATGCGGCCTAGCTAGTGATGTCGTCGTTGCGACTACTTCAATAAGTATTCCTTCGGCTCTCCCACCACACTATATTAGGGGTAGGGCCGCCCTCCTCCTCCTGGAGAGATCTACACAACGCCAGGTCAATATACAGGGCACTTTCGACTGGCTCTTAGTACTCACATCAATGCCACTTCCAATCCCCTTTTTCACGTCGTCTCAGTTCGCCGTATAATCTGTTCACTTCTCAACCTTTAAGGTTCGCGATGTCTTCACAATCATACAATTCCAGCCTGAGGGAGAGAGAGAGTTAGACAGCTACCAGCAGCGTACCAAGACGGGCACAACCCAGTGCTTCACACACACCAAAAAGAGCTTCCCAGACTGTGAAATAACTTGGCCTTAAGTACTGCCTTGTCCAGCGTATCCTCCAATCACCAACCGCTGTCCCTAACTAGGCACAGGTGCATCGAATTCCCTGATTTTCCTTCTTACGGCGCTACCGGAAGTTCCGGTGTTCTGTTTTTCCGGTCCGGGCGGAAACACTTCCGGGCGGAACCAAACTTCCCGAATTTTGGTTCCGCCCCTAAAGATCGTCACCTTGTGACACAAACACACACACACCAGTACTGTGTGATCAGCATTAGGGAACGCTACTTTTAAAAGTATCTTAAGGAAAGTTGTGTATTTGTTACTTTTTAGCATAGACAGCTATGAATTTAGGTATGAATGGATCTGAGGTATGAAGAAAGGAAAGGTTTTCAGTTATAAGTAAACTGATTGATTTAAAAAGTAATGCATGTGAAAAAGTAACGCATTACAAAAAAAGTATTACAACTTCCTACATGTCAATAAGTTAAACGAAAATGGGATTATGATCACAAACAAATCACTGTCTGAGCACTTACTTCTTATTACAGAGATATTAAATTCCACAATTCAAATAATTTATGTTACTAAAACATATAAATTATCACTGTGAAAGTATTTGGTCTTACAAACAAGACCACACATGCACACAACCCTTGTGACCCATGCAAACACTCTGTACATACAGTACAAATCAGAGGTGAGACCTCTTTCCATCATTAATTTTCTTTCTTTCTTTTCTGTATGAATGGCTGTTTTTAAAGCCAGTCTTTGTTTGTTCCTTCAGTCTCCACACAATACCCGTCATGCATCACCATTTACCTCAACAGACTTCATATCCTTCAGATTAACAGAATGATTAGTTGCCTCAAAGTCGGGCGATACTGTTTACTCCCCCCGTTATATTAAAAACTAGAAAGCATGAAATGAATGGAGAGACCAAGGGCAGATCAATCAGCGCTGAATAAAACAGTTCCTAAAGCATCTGGGCCTTACATGATTGAAAGCAGTAAAACAATTCATTACAGGCCAATAGCCTTGAACTCTTTAGGGCATGAAAATTAGCCTGGAGTGTCTCAGACAAGCCTCATGGTGAAAACGCAAGACATAATTCCAGAGTCTGTTTTTTTCTTCTGTGACAGTATGGATTGACAATACACAACTAACTCTCCAAGCATCAATTCTTCTCAAATTTTAGAACATTTACACAATTGTAAATACACTTTCTCTGAGAAATAAAAATTAAAATAAGTACAAAGCCATCACTGGAGTGATAAAAAGGTACATCTTTGTACCTTATTAACTCTTAAATGATACATATTAGTATCTTAAAAGTACAATATAATACTAAAGTGTACATATTAGTACATTTTGAAAGGATGGCACCTTTTTCACTTTTATTCAATTACAGGGCAAATAATAGAATAACAGGAAGATTTATTCTAATTTCAAATTTAGTATAATCAAATTATTTTCTTCTGATTTGGCTCAGCTGGTTCAGTCATATTTTTATTTATAAAAGGCCATGGATAATTAAAAAGCCATTTTATGAACCATTTATGATCACTTCTGGTGAGGAGTTGAAGTTCTGAAGTTTTGTACACTTATTATTGTTTTAAAAGCAAAATATTTAAAATAACAAATATTGTAGGTTGTATAATTTTATATTACATATTTATGTTTATATTATATTTTAGTTATTTGTATATGCAAATTAGGCTGATTATGTATAAGATTTAGTACAGAACTAGAGCTTCAAATTAATTACAACATTCATTACTTCATGTTGAACATATTACTCAGGTGAATAATATTTATAAATATTTGCTGAGAAAAAAAACAGTTAAGATAATTTAAAGACATTTCATTACTGTAAAATATTAAAGTATTAAATAGAAGAAAAAAAGCTTTTGGGATGGTGATTATATACACATTACATATTACAAGGTGTAGGATTTACTTTTCATCTGCTAGTAAATTGCACTAAAAAATTACAAAGAAACAGCAAGTAGCACATTGACTTAAATATGACATTTTGAAGCAGAAAGACTAAAATAGTTATAATCTTTATTTTATTTACAGCTTCAAAAAGGTCATGTTCTGGTGTAATTAATCACACTAAATGAAAACGTTTAAATGCATGAGGAACAAACCTAGCATGCTCTTTGATAGGAGAGGAGATATCGTCCATGAATCATATACTTTGTATCCGCAGGATCAGCATTATGTCGCCATCTGTCCTCTATAATGTACAGGAATGAGCAGTAAGCCCTGTTCTGTACTCATAGGAGATTGAGGATAAACCTCACATCACTTCAGGGTGATACATATCACAATAGTAAGAACAAGTATCCATTTCTGTTAACAGTACATGCATCGAAACTCTAAGCACATACAGACAAATATAAACATGCCAATGAAAACTTTTGTGTTGAGGAATAAAAAGTCCTTGAAGTCTGCCTTTGCATTACACTCCGCTGTGTTAAGCTCTTTTTGATGACCATTTCAGCTCCCAGGGCTCGCTTTGATTACTTCCATGTACCTTTCACCCTGAAACTACTGTATATTGATGTTCAATATAATTTAGCCTGCTGATATTTAAAAATCCCTGACTGGTCTGTCAACAAAGCACACAGGAGTGTGAACGTGCATCTCAATAAAAGGTCTCTGAGCGGTAAGCGCAAACTTATAATTCAGCAGAGCATTGCTGAGCCCTTATCTTGCACTTCTGCTATTGCCAGATGAGGCTTTTTGGGCCGGCTGGTACGTCCTCAAAAAATAATGCTGCCTTTAATTGTTTCCGGAGGCAAGAACTGACCCCGATGTGACCTCTTTTGACAAAAAAAACAAACAAAAAAAACTCTGAGTTGCAAAATCATCAGGCTGGCCTTTAATACATTTTGTTTCTTCAACCAAATAGGACCGATTTATATGTAAAGGCTGAAACATCAATAAAATAAGTTTGGAGGTTTGTGTGCAATTAGAGAGAGCCATTTTAACCATTAACTAGTGATAACATGATGATGGTTCATGATTAAATAAACAGTGAAACAAACAAATGGGGCACAAACGTTTCACACCATTAGGAAAATTCATTTGAAATATGTGAGCCGTGCATGTTGGTTTGATACCAGGAGAGCAGCGCGAGTGCTGGTATTTATACTGTAAATGTAATGGTAAATAAATATGTTTGTTCAAAGTCCATGAGGCTTGAAAATTCCAAAACGCTGAGAAAATGTATCTACTGCATGTAACGACGAGGCTAAATGTCTGAGGCTACCTTTACAAGCCTATATTTTTAATAAATGAATGTATTTAAAGATGAAGTGTGGCGTGTTTTTTTTTTATGTATTCTATCACAGTTTACTTTACAAAGACCAACAGATGGTGTGAGTTTAGGGCGGGACTATCTGTTTGTCCAGCCAATGGCAAATGGAGGGAAGGGTTAGTAACATATTAGAAATAATAATAATAATAAAAAAAAAACACATGCAAACTTCTTAATATGTACTCTTTTTATTTATGTGTAGAAAGTATAGAATATTATTTTTATTATTATTCTTTTAATGAGCCTTGTTATGACATCGGCAAAGTTTGATCACCTTGACATGTTTCCCTTTATTAAAAAAAAATAAAGACTGGTTCGAGTCTTGGGGCTGGCAGGAGTTGTAGGTGGTAGGGAGTGAATGAACAGCGCTCTCTTTCACTCTCAATATCCATGACTGAACCCCCAGTTGCTCCCCGGGTGCTGGATTCATAGCTGGCCACTGCTTCAGGGGTGTGTTCACTTCTCACTGCTGCGTGTGTGCACTTGAATAGGTTAAATGCAGAGCACCAATTTCAGGTATGGGTTACCACACTTGGCTTTTTTTTTTTACCCTCACTGGATTACATATATATAAAATATATTACACTTTGCTAGTACTGGTTGAACCTGAACCCCCTTTTGCATTCAGAATTGCCTTAATTCTTCGTGGCACTGATTTTGGTCCATATTGACATGATAGCATCAAACAGTTGCTGCAGATTTGTCGGCTGCACATCCATGATGGGAATCTCCCGTTCCACCACATCCCAAAGATGCTCTACTGGATTGAGATCTGGTGACTGTGGAGGCCATTTGAGTAAAGTGAACTCATTGTCATGTTCAAGAAACCATTCTGAGATGATCTGAGCTTTGTGACATGGTGCATTATACTGTTGGAAGTAGCCATCAGAAGATGGGTACACTGTAGTCATAAAGAGATGGACATGGTCAGCAACAATACAAAGGTAGGCTGTGGTGTTTAAACGATGCTCAGTTGGTACTAAGGGGCCAAAAGTGTGCCAAGAAAATACCCCCCACACCACAACACCAGCAGCAGCCTGAACCCTTGAGACAAGGCAGAATGGATCCATGCTTTCATGTTCTTTACACCAAATTCTGATCCTTCCAGCTGAATGTTGCAGCAGAAATCAAGACTCATCAGACCAGGCAACATTTTTCCAATCTTCTATTTAATGAGCCCGTGTGAATTGTAGCCTTTTTTTCCTGTTCTTATCTGACAGGAGTGGCTCCCGTTGTGTGTTCAGAGATGGTATTCTGCTTACCTTGGTTGTAACGAGCGGTTATTTGAGTTACTGTTGTCTTTCGATCATCTCTAAACAGTCTGACCATTCTCTTCTGACCTCTGACATCAACAAGGCATTTTCATCTACACAGCTGCTGCTCACTGGAAATTTTTATCTTTTTCAGACCATTCTCTGTAAACCCTAGAGATGGTTGTGCATAAAAATCCCAGCAGATCAACAGTTTTTGAAATACTCAGACCAGTCCATCTGGCACCATCAACCATTCCACGTTCAAAGTCACTTAAATCCCCTTTCTTCCCCATTCTGATGCTTGGTTTGAACTTCAAGTCGTCTTCACCACATCTAGATGCATAAATGCATTGAGTTGCTGCCATGTGATTGGCTGATTAGCAGTTTGTGTTGCCAAGCAATTGAAGAGGTGCACCTAATAAAGTGACGGTGAGTGTATATATATAATCTGTAATTGCATACAAATATCCACACTTCTCATATTTGATTGAGCTTCACTCTTTTACAACACATATGTAAAATATTTTTTAAACACGTTTTATTTTTTTTCCTGTATGTTTTTATTGAGAGCAAACCTAACACCCAACCATACAATCTATTTAATAAAGATACACAATATAAATCCAGTGTATGTGAGCTAGCCAACAAAACTAAGAACCTCAACAGTTCCATGCCAGTCTAAAGATCTTGTCCTCAAAACGTCTGTCTTGTGTTTTTCTCCCCGTTTATAATTATAGAGCACAGGCAGAAATTGTGCTGTGAGACTGTATGTGTCTGTCAGCAGGCCCTGCTTGAGCTTCATCCAAAGAGCTGTTTTTCATCCATAATAGAGGGCGAATCAAAGTGCTCTCCTCTCCAAACTCAGCACACATTACACAATGTAACTCTTGCTGCAAACCCTTTTATCCCACTCCTATACTCTCCTCTGTGTTTGATCTCTGTGATACTGCTAATTAGGGCACAGTCCTGGCAGGCACATGCCTCACACTAAAGACAAACACAGCGCCAAAATATGAAGAGCCTTCACATTTCATTCCACGACTAAAGAATGCACGATCACACAACTCAGCAAAGATGAATCGCAAACACCGCCCACAAGGAAAAAGCAAATCAGCAACTAATCTTGAAGTACAATAAAGATGTTAGCAGTGGCATGTTGTGGATGCCTCAAATGAGGCGGCATGGATTGTTTTTTTTTAGTCTAATATAAAGTCATGCTTCAGCAGCTCTGTTTGATGTTTAGCTACAGCATACAAAACAGTTTTACCTCGCACTTGACTTTCAACAGGCAAACATTACTATGAGCAGAGCCGATCCTACCTATACGCAAAATACACAAACTGTGTAAGTTAGTTGAAAGCGTTCCAAGCCACAGAAGAGACATTGCTTCTCAAGCGCTTTCCAACTAGCGTCATTTGAGATGGAGTGAAACACGGACAAATACGTTTCCTTCATTCGTTCATAACCACTCATATCTCACTCCACCGCACCGCCTAGAAGAGCTACAAGTGATTCTGAAATTTTGCAAGCCATTCCATGAATGCGTTATTGGCATGAAATAACCTACTGTGCAGCAGCACATTTATGCACTTAATTAATTGAATTTTAATTAGAAATTATTTTTAGATTGTATTTGTATTGCTATATGCATGCGGATTATACATGTGTATATATCATCGTAATTTTTATTGTTGTATCATTATTGTAATATACACAAACACTGAACAAAATTATAAACGCAACCGTTGATTACATGAAGAGACCAGTGCAGCATTCTTGGCTCATGTTGTTTTGTCAAGACATTTTTCTTTATTCAACTTGCACACTGAACATGGGTCTGAGCTCTTATTTTTGATCACTCCAGATTAATGGATTTAAATTTAAAATGTATAAAACGTATCACTAAAATCTTATGTGAGCATGATGTGATCCCCCACCTACCAACATTAGCCCCTGATGTTTTGGCTGCAGTCAAATCCTACAAACGCCCCTGAGCTTGAATACATAATACTGGATGTCTGTCAATATAATGGATCTGTGCATTTATTGCATTAATAATGTTATCAAACAAAATAAGAAAAAAAAATCACTCACTGCTCTTAATTAAGTAACTAATTGCTTTCTTGGGTATTTGTATATATTTACTGAAGAAGGTAGTACGTGATCTTGCTAAGCAATTTGACAATTGTAGGAAATATTTTCTTGCATCCAAAATCGTGCTAATTAAGATTCAAGCAGACATGCTAATCCAGCACAAATTAGAGCATGAAAAATCACCAAAATTAAGTATTTGAACCTCATAAATTAATACAAAATGGGTGTAAAAATTAAAAAGGTAAAAAATTATCTAAAAAACTTAATAATAATCTTTCACTAGGTTGGCATGTATGGAAGTAAACTATTGCTCAGAAGTTGCACTGGGCAGAGCATTCATGAATATAGTCGACTGCCAATGTACTGTATGTTATGTTTTGAGAGTCTTTAAAGGTGTGTCATTTGATAACTTTGCCAAAATGGATGTGATAAAGTTTCTGTTGTGATTATTCTGATAATGTTCGGGGTTCAGACACACTCTCTCTGTTTAAATCTACAAAACGCATCTCTTTCGCCAAGCATTCGAATAATGCATCTCTTAAATTGTGAGTGTAGTTGCATCTAATCAAATGTGCATTCTTATTCTTTAGCTTGGGTTAAACTAAATAATTTTACTTTGTTGGAACAGCAGCTATGCTAATGATGTCTCTATTTGTTTCTCTGGGATCTTCATCCCGTGGTAACTAGGATTTACACAAGCTCCAGTCTGGATCCAGAACACCTGAGAAGAGATGATGCTGACCCCTCAGAGGACCCCCGATGATGCTAAACCTGAATCAACAAACAGAACTAACAGATATTGCTACAAGTGTGATTGCATCATATAATAATTGCTGTAAATAATGTTCATCGTCTGGTTGACTATGTCTTGTATTATTTTTCTGAAAAATCCTGTCATATCCGCACAAAGTGACAGTCACCAGTTATAAGCTTTTACTAAATATTGTAGAAATGTAATTTTCTGTAAAGTTGCTTTGTAATGATTTGTATCGTAAAAAGTGCTATACAAATAAACTTGAATTGAATTCTGTGCCATTTTCTTAATCACTTGCGCAGTTGGAAAAATATCTTCCAACAGACTTGAGCATTAAATAACAAAAGAAACTGTGAAATGTTTTCACAAGCATGAACTGGAGTATTTGCATTGTGTACTTTTCCCCAAAATGATACATTTAGTTGATACAATGCACAATGGGGTTACAGGCAAAGTGTGCATGGATATGATAAATGCAGTACTTTCACAATTTATTGTTATTTATTTTTTCGGTAAGTGGGACTCTCACTGTATGATGCCATGAGTTTTCTCACTGACAAACTAGTTTGTTTGTTTTGTTTTTCCTCTTGCTATGCAGCATCCTGGCTCTGCCAGCAGTAAGCTTAGCTTTAGGCCATGGCACAAACAAATGTGCTTCTAACTAGTTAAACCTAAGCCAAATACAGTCCAGGCACACCTAACACACTGGTTTAGATACACCTTAAGGGTCTGTGGTCCAGGTACACAGCTAGTTCAAAAAGCTCTGGGCTTTCCTGGACCAGGTGCACTAACTATTCAAGTCATTCTGCCATGATACGTGTAGCAGCATGGCAATAGACAACAGAAACTATAACACTAGACTACGCCACACCAGGACTTGCACCCAGGGAAATACGACGCACTCGCAGGTGCTAAGCAAGGCAATACAGGTTCAGTTCCACAAAATAGAGCGAGAGACATGGGTACCAAAAAAAAAAGCTGTATTAATCAAAGTAATAAATTACTTAAGGACATTAACGCTGGCACACTTAATGATTGATTACTTGTTGCTGATCACACAAAAAGAGTAGAGATTTACAGGGCTGTGGTCAGCTGGAATCAGATGCTAAAGAAGCACCCATTCACACACACACACACACACACACACACTACCCAGTGAGATTTTGGTTGGTGATCGACATGCCAGAACACTGCACACGGTGACACGATAGCACCACCACCGCGCGCACACACACACCTATGGAAATCTGCATCCCTGCCCTTTTGGGGTTTGACCCACAGCACCTGTAAATGAACAAACAAGATCAAAAACACAACCAAAAACGAAGCCAATTTACAACAATTCAAACAAAACATATTCCCAAGAGAATAAAGAAATTAACAAAACTGAAATAAACAATGAAATGCACACTGGGCTCAAAAAGAAATGAGCAATCATAAACTTACATAATTTAAATCATCCGACCTTCCACATAGAGTACATATAGGGCAATATAAAAGGCCCTATATGTACAAATATCAAGTTATAGGCCAATATGAGCCATCCAACAAAGGAAATACAGAAAGGACAGAAACAAATGCACAAATAAACAAACCAACTAGGAACAAGACAGCAACACTTAATACTGATGTTCAGAGTCCTGCACTACAACAGGAACCCTCCAACACACGAGCACCTCAGCCACATTAAATGGACAGGGCCAGCACGAGCACTGAACCAAATCTGAACCAGAAGTTGTTAACAGAAACTAGAAAAATGCAGCCAAACACCACACCGAAGCAGAGCTATAAACAATGTACACAATGGTGTGGGAGCCAGGAGCGGGCAGCGACAAACGGCTGCAATGAAAAACAAACAACTAGTTCCCACAATATGGTTAAACTTTGTACTATAGTTCTTACATGTACCCAAGTAAACAGTCTGACCAAACACAGGTCGCAACATTAACCAGTTGATGTCATACGGCTATAAGTGATACAAAAAAATACAAAACACTAACATTAGCACGACAAGAGTAGAAAGATGCTAGAAGTCACATTACTCCAATGCTTACCTTTCAGATAGATGCACAAAAAGAACCCTGAGTGAGCCGTGACCAAGGTAGCCACACTATTAACAACAGTGTAAGCTGGTACCAGAAAGGGGCCGGGCACCTGAGAGCAACACATCCAAGTGACACATCTCCACCTTTTATACGCTCACCCATAACTACTGGTAGGCTAACAATCAATATAGGAGGATCTAACCATCCTGCCACACACGCATACACACAGTCATTGACAGACTCGTCATTTTGGCTTAGTGCTGTCAATTATTTGCTCATCTATATTCCTGTCTCTCTCGCTGCCCTGTAAAAATATGATCAAAGGAAGCTAAGAACATAAATCTGAATCAATAATCCTTTTGATATTTGATTTTAAAAAATAAACAAAAACCTAACCTTTTATTGGAGAATATGAATTTAAAATGATTGTTTTTCTCTGATACACATTGGCCACAACTAATCATACCCTTTTATTAATTACTTTTTGCAACATCCTTCACCTGCAACGCCTGATAAGTTTAGAGAACATCTGACAAGAGATCAGAGGTCACTCCTTCATCCAGATCTCTCCAGATCCTTCAGATTCACAGTTTCTTCTCTTCAGTTCACCTCACTCATTTCCCATAGGGTTCTGGTCAGAGGACTGGGTTGGCTATGGCAGAAGCTTGGCTTTTTTCTCACTGACCCATTTTTTATTTTTGAGATGTTTTATTTTCACAGCCTTCTTTGAATATATTTACCAAGGGTATGAATAATATTGACAAAACTGCATTTGCAGTTCTAGAGTTATTGATGAATGGACCTGTATATACACATCTGAGGTTGATGTATTTTGATGTCATCAGCTTTCATGCGTCTCTTTTAGAGAATAAATCACACTGTACATGGCTGAATGATTAGGAACACTATATCATGGAGAAGTATCAGATCTAGGCCTGTGCTTTTGTGTGACACGAGCGAATCCACTGATTGATCACCATCCGCTCTCATGTTGCATTCGCCACTGTTTCACTTAAAGTGCCTCAGTAATTGGTTACACACAATGAATTTGCTCTAGCAATGGCCCGCCGCTGAGTTCAACTAATCACATCAGCAGCCGAATTCCTCAACCCCACCAAATCCCACCATGAAATGGAAAGCCCTTAGAGTCTGTGTTTGATCTAGATACACGTTGCTCTCTAAACTGTATGCTGACTTCAACACGAGACGTGAGGATCAGGTAATTCATCTTACTGTGTGGGCCGAATGAGATTCTGCATCCGCTGTGTGTGTTAAACCTCCAACAAATGCTAATCTGTGAATTCCCAGAGATCAGCGTGTCTCCAGCAGAGCTGCAGTCAGAGACACAGGAAGATGGCAGAGAGCCTGGAAGAGCCTCCAAAAGCCCTTGATTAAGAGAAAATCACACACTATTGTGATGCATGTCCTGTTTGCTCTGAATGAACCTCGCTCGCAGCGCTTGATTTCCTGTGCTCACAGTCTTCCTTTTTTCTCTCGATGAATAATGTTTGTTTCTGTCCCCCGACAGCACATCCATGTAAGCCATACATCTTTAATGTGGCAAAAGATAGATGACTCCAGGAAATCTAAGAGAAGAGGCATGATCCTGCTGCCAGAACGATGCTGAGGATGCATGTGAGCCAAATTAATTTCAAATATAGAAGCATATATATGTAACCCCCTATTGCACAATGCTGCCTAAGGGAAACAAGCCCATTGCACGTCATGCATGTAAAGCAATTAAATGGTTAATAAAGAGGAGATGACTTTGAGAAAACTGATTAAAAGTTTGTTGTACACACAACATTATCTGATGGTCATTTTAAAAAGCTTGTTTCTGGTGAGGATGCATGTTTTATAACATGCACTTATGCTTTAAACAAAAGATTTATAAAATAAATGTTATATAAATTTTTTTGGTTTGAAGTATTTGATATGCTATGTTTGAACTGTATGTGCATCTGTGTTGAGATTGTGAAGCACTTTGGTCAAGATTCATGTTGTTTTAAGGTGCTATAGAAATAAACTTGACCTTGACCTTGACCTTGACCTTGAAGTCATTTGTATGTTATGAGGAATTGCTTAAATGTGGGTTGCATAGTGCAATTAATATGTATTTACCAGTTTATATGCATCAAGGACACATCAAATTGATCAAAAGTGACAATTAAGACATTTATAATGTTACAAAATATTTCAAATAAATGCTGTTCTTTTGAACTTTCTATTCATCTTTGAATCCTGAAAAAATAAAATGTATCAAAGTTTCCACAAGAATATTGGGCAGCACAACTGTTTTCAACTTTGATAATAATCAGAAATTTTTCTTGAGCAGCAAATCATCATATTAGAATGATTTCTGAAAATCATGTGACACTGAAGACTGGAGTAATGATGCGGAAACAGAACAGAACAGATCACAGAAATCAATTACACTTTAACAGAGATTCACACAAAAAACAGTAAATTTAAATTGTAACAATATTTTTAAAAATTACAGTTTTTACTGTATTTTAAACAAATAAATGCAGCCTTGGGGAGCAGAAGAGACTTTTTTTTCCAAAAAATAAAAAAAATAAAAAATAAAAAAAAAATAATTATAATAATTCAGGATGGGAGAATGTGTACATATTTAAATTGAATGGTTCACATAATACTTCAGAAATACGCTTTATATTTAATTCATCAGTCAAAAAAAAAACAAAAATTATATGAAAAATGACTGACTGAGCTACAAATACTGTTTCGAGCAAAACAGATGCAAGATGGCCTGAGTCATAAATTCACGCATTTGATGTAATAGTAGAGTTAGAGAGCGACTCCAGCCTCAAGCTGTGCTTAATGGTGGGTTTCTCCGAGAGAAATCCTGCAGAAACATTTGATGCGATTTTAGCTGTAGCTGTGACTCAGCTGACCGTGTGTCATTTTTTAGGCATTCAGCTGTTCCCCCTTCAGAACCTGCTCACAGCATTCACATGATACGCTCCAGGATTTACAGTATTTAGAGTAGATATTTATATTCATAGTATATTAGAGCAGCACAACACCAAACATTATGTATGACATAATCATAAAAATGAAAAATAAGTCCCTTTCCTCGAGCTGAGAGTCTGAAACACCTGAAAATGTGAGTGTTTTGAGGCGTTAGCTCATAAAATATGACTGACATGTCAGCACGATGTTTTAATTAACAACCTTACTCGTTTGCCTTAAACTAAAAGTGACACGCTGGTCTTAATTTCACACATTAAATAGTCAAACTCTCTTCCACAGCAAAACTGTCATTAATGAACCAAAATCATTTTTCTCTGCATTATTTTCGGCATGGAGGTGACATGAAGACTTGATGGCATTCAGAAGCATTTCTACCCTTTAAATTATACATACATTTCCAAAACCAATCAAGCTGCTTGGAATTAGTCCTGGTTACTACAGAAATTAGACACTAATTGGAATACTTTGTCACGGTTGGTAAACCGTGATCTCTGGGTTTTGCACTTTGTGGGTGAAGTCTGTGTGTTACGTGTCAGCACTGATTAGTTTGTGGGCGTCTCCGTTAATTGTCATCAGCAACAGCTGTCACTCATTACTCATCCCTATATATTGGCTTGTCTAGCGTCTTGTGTTCATGAGAGCGTTGTTTCATGTTTATGACCTATGCTTTGCTTTCTTGTGTGTTTCTGCATTGGATGTCCGTCTCTCCCCGGAACCCTGTCCACTCTACGCAACCCACCACCAAGCAACGCCACTTACCTTCGGCTCGCTTCCCTGCAGTTCCTGTGTCACCCTCTCCTGCTGCCAACTCACCTCCGCCTTCCGGATTCGTCACTCATCACCACCATCTTGGACTGTGCATTCCTCCCAGCATTGTTTGTGTCTCAAGTACTGTCTGTATCATTGTCTTAATTAAATATCATTAATCTCGCACTTGCTTCCTGCCACTCCTTCACCCAGGCATTACAGAACGCTCTCACCAAACATGGAAGCACCGAGCACCACTTCACTGTCTGAATTCATTCACCACAGCGTCAACCGCATGGATCAGCAGCAGGAGAGCACCGTGAACACCGGACGCGCGATCCAAGTGCTGGTGACACAGGTGTCCGAGCTCACCCAGCGGATTCATCAACTCACCTCTCCCACTGCGCCCACCGCACCGCCTGCGCCGCCCGTCCCCCAGGAGACCTCCCAGGACCACTTCCGGCCAGAGCTGCGACTTCCGGCGCCAGAGAGTTACTCCGGTGAGCCAAACTTTTGCAAGACTTTCCTTAACAAATGTTCCATGCATTTCGCATTGCAGCCCCGCACCTTCGCGACAGAGGAGTCCAAGGTTGAATTTGCTCTTACCCTACTCTCTGGCAGGGCCGCCTTATGGGGGACGGCGGTGTGGGAGAATCAACATCCGTGTTGCGCCTCGTTCCACGCCGTCTCCGAAGAGATGAAATGGGTGTTCGATCGAGCCGTGGCCGGCAGGGAGGCCGCTCACCAGCTCTCGGACCTCAAACAAGGAGAATCATCGGTGGCAGACTATTCTATTCGGTTACGCACCCTGGCGGCCTTGTGCCAGTGGAACAAGGCGGCGCAGTGGGTTCGATTCCTGCATGGGCTGGCCGACCGTGTTCAGAAGGAGATCTACCTCCTCGAGCTGCCCCCAATGGTCAACGGCCTAATCGACCTGGCACTCCGGCACTCCATTCCTAAATGGCCAGGAACTGCCACACGTCACCCACTACACTGAACCCATAACTCTGCTCACCTCAGGCAACCACAGTGAAACCATATCCTTTTACCTCATGGACTCCCCTGTTGCTCCAATTGTTTTAGGTCACCCCTGGTTAATCAAACATAATCCACGAGTGGATTGGTGTTCCAACACAGTCACCTTGTGGAGTGAAAGTTGTCATGAGTCTTGTCTGGTTTCTGCTAGTCCTGTTGTGCCTGTTTCTGTCTTTCAGAAAGAGACCATGGTGTTATCAAACATGCCCGCAGAGTACTTGGACCTGAAGGAGGTGTTCAGTAAGTCCCGTGCTGCTTCTCTTCCTCCGCATCGTCCCTCGGCTGTGCTATAGATTTAGTGATTGGTAAGTCTCCGCCTAAAGGCAAACTTTACTCTCTTTCTATTCCGGAGAGGGAGGCCATGGAGAAATAAATTTCTGATTCCTTGGCATCAAGGTTCATCCGCTCTTCCTCTTCTCCAGCAGGGGGAGGGGATTCTTTTTTGTGGGTAAGAAGGATGGTTCTCTGCGACCTTGAATTGACTACCGAGAGCTGAATAACATCACGATAAAGAACACCTATCCGTTACGGTTGATGTCTTCAGCTTTCGAGGGGTTACAGGGAGCATCCGTATTCACAAGATTGGATTTACGTAACGCTTATCATTTGGTCCGCATCAGAAAGGGGGATGAATGGAAAACCGCCTTTAACACCCCTAGAGGGCACTTTGAATATTTGGTGATGCCGTTCGGGCTCTCCAACTTGCCAGGGGTTTTCCAAGCACTCGTTAATGACGTGTTGAGAGACATGGTAGATCAGTTTATATATGTTTACCTGGATGACATACTGATTTTTTCTTCATCTCTCCAGGAACATGTTCAACACGTCAGACGAGTGCTCCAGAGGTTACTCGAGAATGGGCTTTTTGTCAAAGCGGAGAAATGCGTATTCCATGCACAGTCTGTCCCCTTCCTAGGGTATATCGTCTCGTCATGGGGAATACGTACTGATCCTGACAAGGTTAAGGCTGTGATAGATTGGCCATCTCCAGATTCCCGTAAGGCCCTACAGCGGTTTCTGGGGTTCACCAATGTTTTTTGACGTTTCATTCGTAATTTCAGCCAACTAGTCTCACCTCTGACGGCCTTGACATCCCCCAGTACTCCGTTTAGGTGGTCGGATGCAGCCAAAACTGCATTAACCAACTTCAAGAGAAGCTTCGTTTCGACTCTCATCCTTGTAGCTCCTGATCCCACACGGCAGTTCGTGGTGGAGGTCGATGCATCAGAGGTGGGGGTAGGAGCAGTTCTTTCCCAACGTGCTGCCTCGGACGATAAGATGCATCCCTGCGCGTTTTTCTCACATCGTTTATCTCCTGCTGAACGCAATTATGACATTGGTAACAGAGAATTGTTGGCCGTCAAATTAGCTTTAGAGGAGTGGCGTCACTGGTTGGAAGGGTCAGGGGTACCTTTCATTGTTTGGACCAATCACAAGAATTTAGAGTACATTAGAACTGCCAAAAGACTCAAGTCCAGGCAGGCTCGGTGGGCACTTTTTTTTCAGTCGTTTTGATTTTACTCTGTCGTACCGCCCGGGTTCCAAAAATGTCAAACCCGATTCTTTGTCACGTCTTTTTGATCCCTTCGCCCGCCCGGTGACTCCCGAGTGTATTTTACCTGAGAAAATAGTCGTCTCAGCACTCGTATGGGAGGTCGAATCGAAGGTCAAGACGGCCTTAAAAGGAGTAATGCCTCCGCCAGGTTGCCCACCGAATTGTTTATTTGTGCCGGAAGAGTTACGGTCCGAAGTTATTCAGTGGGATCACTGCTCTAACATTGCTTGTCATCCAGGGATAAGCGGAACCAAGGGGTTAGTTAAATAACGATTCTGGTGGCCACTTATGGCTCGTGGGATTTGTTTTGGCTTGCTCAGTTTGCAGTATGTGAGCGGTCCCCCCCGGAGGGAGGGGGGGGTAGAGCGCAGTCTCGGGAGTACCCCCCTGCCTGCGAGGGGCGATGGGGGTATGTGACGAATGGGGCGGGGCCGAGGGACGTGGGAACGAGCGAGGCCGGTGGAGTGATTGGGAAATGAACGACACCTGTCGACCCACCGGTCTTGAGTCCCACGGAGGAGATGAAAGGATATAAAACAGGAGCGACGACAGTGAAGGACGAGAGAGGACCAGGCCTGGGCTTTATTTTATGTTGTGGTTTTTATTTGTGCGCATCAGTCGTCCGCAAGGGGCTGATGCGCTGTTTTGTGTTTATTTTGATTATTAAAGTTTCATTTTGATTGTCCACCGGTTCCCGCCTCCTTCTTCCCGATGATTATGGAGTTTTAATTATTACATAAGTTATTTTCATTTTGTCTCCATCATAGCCTGCCTTAAGATTTAAAGAGCAGAGAGAGCGTTCATTCCTCACTGTGTAAATGCAATGCAAATTTATTCATATAAAAATCTCCTAATAGAACAATAGCACTGAATCAATAATAATAATAATAATAATAATAATCTCAAACATCAGAAGGATCCATGCTGAGTTGAATCATTTTGAGGTGATTATTCAAAAAAATAAAAAAAGCTATAATAATAATAATAATAATAATAAATAGATGCATTTTGAACAAAAAATGGACCAAAAAGAACACAAACGCTCGCATCACATTTGCCAAAAAAAAAAACAAACAAAAAAAAAACAATCTTGTTTATCCCCAAGACTTTTGGACAAAAATACTGTGGAATCAATAGACAAAAGTTGAACTTTTTGGAAGGTGTGTGTCCCATTACATCTGGCATAAAACCAACAGAGCATTTGATAAAAAGAACCTCATACCACCAGTCAAACACGGTGATGGTAGTGTGATGGCCAAGACCTGGACGACTTGCTATAATTGATGGAAGCTTGAATTCTGCAGTCTATCAGAAAATCCTGAAGGAGAATGTCCGGCTGTCAGTTTGTGACCTTAAGCTCAAGCACACTTGAGCTCAAACACACCATCAGTCCACCTCTGAATGGCTCAAGAATCCAGACTTAAATCCAACTGAGATGCTGTGGCATAACCTTAAACAGTTCTTCCAGGATCGAAAACTCTCCAGTGTGGCTGAATTAAACTCATTGCCAGTTATCACAAACACTTGATTGCAGTTGTTGCTGCAAAGGGTGGCACAACCAGTTATTAGATTTTAGGGGGCAAGTACTTTTTCATGTAGTGCCAGACAGGGTTTTTCCCTTAATAAATGAAATCATTATTTCAAAACTGCATTTTGTATTGACTCGTATTAATATATTTGTGTAAAATTAAAATTAGATTGATCTAAATATTTTAAGTGTGACAAATATACAAAAAAAACACAGGAAGGGGCCACTGTATATGATGAATGCAAAATACCACCTGGATAGTGAGGCCCACCTAATTTGACATTGAAACTCCTGGTTTAAAACATAATTGGTCTTACACAGTGAGTTTATACAGTGTCAGGTATTTTATCCAGCGTAATTACAGCACAACATGTTTGCTCAGACATTGAAGGTTCTCCATTGAGAGAAACACAGAATATAATAAAAAGTTAAATAAACCTCTGTCTTTGTTAGGGATGAAAGAGATGCATTTACTCCTTACATGATTATCTTGATAGCAAAACTAATTTAAGATCAAAGCATGTCTTTGGTTGGACTGAAGGGTCTGAACCTTCATTTGCATCTGTTTTTTAACGTCTTGACTGCTGTTGCTGGTAAATGTTTTGAGAACACATTTGTCACACAAGAATGACACAACCATCAATATTATAATTATATATCAAGCATACTGCATCAAGTCTATTAGCGGTGCCTGCAACCACCTGGCAACCCACAGTAACAATCTGTTAAAAAAAGAGCAAGAAAATAAAGCGATGACATGAGGATGAAGACTGGAATTCATAATATTATGATTCTGTATTTTTAGCCTGTTGTTTCCGCTGCAAATGAACTCCTAATGGCAGTTTAAATTAGTCTATATTGTCATGTTGAATCAGCCAATTATGGCATATGCACTGTAAGGCCAATCAGCACCAGTTACAATTCAGAAAACAATGACAGATTTGTTTGGACTGCAGTTAATAGACATGTTTAATGACTGCGTTGGCCATGTGGGCATGAACACATGGCCTCTGAATGAGTGTTATGATCGCACATGAACACTTTCCAACACAATCTCATCTTTAGCCCTCAGTCTTCCAATGACAACACTTGCGTTCAGTGCAGCAGGTACTGTGCTGGGATATTTTGACAGACAATGTAATACAATTAATAATCTCCCCAGTACGGGTTTATTGTTATATGTTTACGTTGTTGCAGGACTACTCATGTGAATGGCATTAAATACATGTGAAGGTTGTCAAGTTCAATGACAAACTCAGAGCCACTTTAGCTCATTATTTCTGCTCCAGATTGGTTACTACTACTATGTTTGTTTTAATCATATTTAAATTGTGTTTGTTAATAATTTGAAGGTTTTCTATGTAAATGTTATAGGAATTGCAGAGCAAACAGAACATGTCATTTATCTCTAGTGAAGCAATACATATATTCCTTAATGCCTCAAATGTGTGATGGAAATGTTAAACCCCTTAACATACTGTGATGCTGTGTCTCAGCGCCACAAGACAAAAACAATAAAATCCATTACAAATGAGGCATTTGTTGGATGCAGTAGAGACATAATTACTGATTATAATGACTTTTACTGTCTATTTACTTGTTGCGTGCATATTGCGCCACGTAAACGCTAAACAATGTCTGCATTTCTGATCAGAGAAACGACAAGTGACTAGCACTGCCCTACACTACTCAAAACTCGTGTTTGAATCAAGCGGCAACCTCCCACTCTCTTTCGTGAAGCCAACATGGAAGTTAAACTGTAATTTGCAACTGGCCGCTAGAGGCTAGCTGCAAAAGGAAGTCAATCCCATAGACTCCCCATATTAAAATGCTCAACTTTACAGCAAAAAATAAACATGTTTCCAGATTGGTTCAAAAAAGGATTCTGGTCCATATAGCTAACTTTACCCTTCATGACAACTGTGGGGGGTATTTTTTTTATTTTTATAACTCATCTGTTTAAATTATATTAAGCCTTAAAATTCTGCATAATTAAGAGTGTGTCCACCTGAGTGACAGGTGGATTGCCTCTGCTGACACTGCAGCCGTGCTATGTGGGAGTGGCTTCAGAATCCAGTTCCCGCCTTTTTTAAATTTTCCGGGATTATCTGGGAGTGACATACTGTCAAGATGGCGACGACCCACTCCGCCCACTTTGAGCTTCAAAAATGCTCTTCAGAAACCACAGGTGAAGTCACGGACACTATGTACATGTTTTTATACAGTCTGTGGTTTGAATAGTTAGTGGCAAATCCTTTAAATATGAAAACGTACTTACAGGCTGTGAGTCAGCATTATTTGTCAGAACACCGGTATTGTAGGCTACTCTCGCAGGAAACAGTCCTTGTCCTCCATAAAATGCGCTACACATATCTGAATATTTGGGTTGAACTGTTCTGGAACAGTGTTGTAAATACAACTTAACCACTGATTTCTAGTTGTGTCCTCTTTTGGAAGACCAAACAAAGTAGCTTAGCTTCCACTATGAAACTAACAGTGCCTCAATGACATGACAGCGGCGGCAGCAACAATATGAAAGTGAGAATCAAAGTTATGCCTTCTTTCTTTGCATGAACATTTGTGTGGCGTTATGCAAATCTTCCCACATCATGACATAGACATGTGGGGGCGTGTTTAAATTTGGCATTTTAGGATGGCGTGGACGAGTCTTAACTTACTGGATCAACATCTTTTGATGATCCTGGATCAATATTATTTTCCAAAAATAGAGATTTAACCCAATCAAGCTCGCCGGACACACTAGGTCACACTGAGCACATGGGAATTAAAACACAACAAAACAGTTGTCGATTATAAGTTAACCCTCAGCACATGTAGGTCTCTCATTTACTGCCTTATTTAAGATTTCTCCTTTGGTGGCTTCAGTTGATGGTTTTGTTGTGAATGCTTATGTTCCCTTCTGTCTTAGATTAACCTACAATGTCGAGAGGTCTCATTAAAAGTTGACTTATTAAATGCTGTTTACTTATTGTGTTCCTAGCATGTGGCCAGCATGTGTCTAACATGAATAGCATGTTGCTAGCATGATTACATGTTTTTAGCATTTTGTTAACATACTTCTAGCATGTTTCTGGCAAGATTAGCATGTTGCTAGCATGTTTTAGCATAAGCATGTTGTTACCAACTTTATACATTTTTCTTTTGAACCTTCTTGTCATGTCCTCAGTTTGATCACCCTGTCTTTCGGTTGTCGTGTTTTGTATCTGTCTGCATGTTATGAGCACATGGTATTTTGTTTTTATTGTTCACCTTGTACTCCTCCGAGGTGTCCTTCCCTGCCTCTCGTTACCCCCCCCCCTTACTGCTCATAATTGTTTGATTTCACTCACTTGTATTCAATGTTTTTTTTTTCTCTAATTCATTTATTCCCCTCATGTGTGTCGTCTGGTGCCAGATCTTTGTCTGCCAGTACGCCAATGCTCAGTCGCCCTGTCTTGTCCTGTCTTCTCCCTGTCTGTTTTTTTGTTTATTTTTTTGCCTCTTCCAGTTGTTTTGGTTTTCTTTTTCTCCTTTCCCGTTTCATAGGCCTGGTATCTGCATCCCACAGAAGTTTTCTCTCTCCGCTCAGACGACACCCTCAAATCCCCCCTCCCCGCTTCTTCCTCTCCTCTTTTTGAGGATTTCCACCAGTAGATGGTAAGGCTATTTGACCACTCTCCTAGGGGTCCGGAAACAGTTGACCGACTTCCATGGCTTCATCAGGCAGGTCGTTAAATGATGGAGTATGCCATCCAATTCAAGAACTTGGCAGCTTCCTGTGACTAGAATGAGAGGGCCTGTCGATCGATGTTCCATGCAGTACTGGAGAATGACATTCAGGATGAGCTGGCCACTCATGACTTACCACATGACTTACCCGGGGTCCCGGCAGAGTACCACGACCTGCGCCAGGTGTTCAGCAAGTCCTGGGCCACCTCCTTACCTCCACATTGCCCATATGATTGTGCCAAAGATCTTCTCCCAGGCACTTCTCTGCCTAAGGGTCACTTGTTTTTCCTTTCCGGTCCTGAAAGAGAGGCCATGGACAAGTACTATAACGAATCTCTCAAAGCCGGTCTTATCCGACACTCCTGCAGGTGCCGGGTTCTTCTTTGTCAAGAAGAAGGATGGTCCCCAGCATCCCTGTATAGATTATCAAGGCCTGATCGACATCACTATAAAAAACAGGTACCCCTTGCCTCTTATGTCATCTGCCTTTAAGCTTTTGCAGGGAGCCAAGGTCTTCACCAAGCTTGAATGCCGGAATGCCGAGTCACCTGATTCACATAGGTGAGGGGGATGAGTGGAAGAGACCCTTCAACACACCCACTGGACACTTTGAGTACTGGGTCCTACTGTTTGGTCTAACCAATGCTAAAGCTGTCTTCCAGGCCCTGGTTAACAACGTGTTGAGAGACATGATAAATCATTTTGTCTTTCTCCATTTCCACAGGTACACACTCAGCATGTTCGCCAGGTGCCACAGAGACTGCTGGAAAACCAGCTCTATGTCAAGGCGGAGAAGTGCATCTTCCATGCCCAGGCACATCCGTTCTTGTGGTTCATAATTTCTGTGGGAGAGATCAAAGCAGATCCCCCTAAAGTAAGGGCCATTGACGAGTGGCCAGCTCCTGACTCTTGTAAGGCTGTGCAGCCAACATTTAGCGGCATTTCATCCGGAACTTTGATCAGATTGCTGTACCCTTAATGGCACTCACCTCTCTCAAGGTACAGTTCAAGTGGAATGTTGATGCCAGAACGGTGCACAGGAGGCCTTTGATAAATTAAAGTCCTGGTTTATCTATGATCCTGTTTTGTCTATTCCAGACTCTCAATGTCAATTCATTGTTGAGGTGGATGCCTCTGATGTCAGAGTAGGCGCGGTCCTATCACAGAGGTCGCACCAGGATGGAAAGGAGCATCCCTGTGCCTTATTCTCCCACCACCTGAGTCCCCCAGAATGGAATTATGACATATGTAATCGGGAGTTGTTGGCGGTCTGGCTGGCTTTGGGGGAGTGACGTCATTGGTTGGAGGGTGCTGCTCAGCCCTTCATGGTTTGGACAGATCATAAAAACCTCAAATATAACCATTCAGACAGGAGGCTGAGTTCCCGACAGGCTCGCTTCGTCCTCTTCTTAGGCCGATTCAATTTCATCCTGTCTTACAGGCCCAGGTCCAAAAATATCAAGTCTGATGCACTTTCATCTCTTCGAGGCCCCTGGGGAGGTAGAGTCAGTTGACACCATTTTACCCAAAGAGGTGGTTGTGACATTCCTCGCCTGGAGCATAGGAAGATGAGTAGAGGAGGCTTTACTTAAAAGCCCAGTGCTGAAAGGGGTTCTGGTGGGCAGTCTGTTTGTTCCAACCAAACTACATGCTAAAGTACTCCAGTGGGGTCACTCATCCAGGCTGGTTTGTCACCCAGGAGTCCGGAGGTTGCTGGCTGCCACCTGTCAGTGATCAGAAATATACTTACAATGTTCCTGCTGTCTGTCTTCTCCACCCTTTGCCCATCCCTTCCCGCCCCTGGTCACACTTAGTCCTTGATTTTTTCACTGGCCTCCCTGAATCAAAGGGCAATGCCGTCAGTCTCACAGTGGTGTACTGTTTCTCCAAGGCAGCCCATTTCATTCCCCTTCGCAAGCTCCCCTCAGCCAAGGAGACTGTACAGGTGGAGGTTGATCATGTGTTCCGGATTCATGGTCTTCCGGTCGATGTGGTCTCTGACAGGGGTCCCCAGTTTGTCTCCCATTTGGAGGGATTTCTGTTGGCAGATTGGGGCCTCTACGAGTCTGTCATCAGGAAGCCATCCCCAGACAAGCGGACCTGTACACCTTGGCTTTCGTCCGACAGTGTCGACGCACTTGGAAGAGAGCTTAGGTGGCCTTGGCCCAGGCTAATAGGTGGACCAAAGCAGTGGCAAATCGTCACCAGACTCCTGCTCCCTGTTATGTGTGTGGTCAAAGGGTATGTTCTTCACCAAGGACCTGCCTCTCAGGATAGCCTCACGCAAGCTGACACCCAGGTTCATTGGCCCATACCAGATTACCAAGGTCTTGAGTTCAGCAGAGGTGCGGCTGATGGTGTATTCCCCTCTTGTTCTATCCCCCCCATCTAGTGGATGGTTCCCTGGTATATACCGTGCAGGAAGTTGCTAGATGTCAGACATAGGGGTTGGAGCTTTCAATATCTTGTGGACTGGAAGGGCTATGGTCTGGAGGAGAGGAGCTGGAATCCAACCTGGGACATTTTGGATCAGATGCTGGTCGAGGACTTCTGTCGGCAACAAGGATAGCCCCTTCCTTCAGCACGTGGTGGCATCCGCTGGAGGGGGCATACTGTCATGTCCTCGGTTTAATCAAACTGACTTTCGGTTGTCGTGTTTTGTATCTGTCTGCATGTTGTGAGCACATGGTGTTTTGTTTTGAATGTTCGCCTTGTACTCATCTGTGATGTCCCCCTCCCCATCTCGTTACCACCCTTACTGCTTATAATTGTTTGATTAGACTCACCTGTATTCAATGTTTTGTTCTTCTCTTGCTCTATTTATTCCCCTCTTGTGTGTCATCCAGTGCCAGATCGTTGCTTGTTAGTACGTCAGTGCTCAGTTGTTCCATCTTTTCCGGTCTAGTCCTGTTTAGTCGTGCCATTGTTGGCTCCCTGTCTGTTTTTTTTTAATGCTCCTTCCAGTTGTTTTGGTTTTCTATTTCTCCTTTCCCATTCTGTTGAGCAGAAGAGGCATCTTTCAAAAACATAAAAAAACAACAACTAACAAACAGACTTTTGCCCACCAGTCTGCATATAATACAATTAAGAAAAGCTTTTTGGACCCAAAGCTATATTTCCTAGATTAGCCAGTATATTTTAATTATTTCACCAGTATACTTCGGCCCTCATTTTGTGAACTCACATTTATAAATACTTTGGGAATTTTTATGGAGCAACACTGGGCTAAGTATTGACTATCACACTGTATATGTGTTCCTCAGTTTAGATTATGAAAAAGAACAAAACAACAAATGGGGGGGGGGGAGACAAGCAAATATGAGAGAGAGAGAGAGAGAGAGAGAAAGAGAGAGAGAAAGAGAGAGAGAAAGAGAGAGACGGAGCGAGACACAGGGGTCAAATACACTCTTAATGAGTCCACAAGGCTTTCCCATTCCACAGGGAAAATGCTGAGGATGAAGGAGAGACGAAAAACGTTCAAAATGAAGAAGAAAGCTGAGGCATGCAGTCTCAACAGGCAGACGGCCAGTGACAAAACCACACTGGAATCACCATTAGACATCATTAAGGAGCAGAAAGACTCAGAAACTGGGGCAATTTGTCTAGACTGCAGAGACTGTTTTCAAAACTCAGTACTCTTTTTGGTTGATGACATTTCAACAACTATTTACTGACCTGTTGCTCTCTCACCAAAAAAAAAAATAAAACCTTAAAAACCCAGACTGCCTTCAATATAAGCTTTTTAAGACTAATGACAATGTTTTGAGTTCGGAAACTTACAAGATGTTTTTATAGTACAATGACTTGATCAAGAGAATTTTGATTTCTCAGTTCATGACCCCTTTTAAAAACCACTTTATGTTTTTCTGACACACAGACCTCTGACCAGGGCTGTAGCTGGGGTTTGCGGGGCCCCGGTGCAGGTTGTACCAGTGGGCCCTGTTTGAACAGTATTTACACAGTATTTACATGTGTTTTTTTTTTTTCAGGTTTGTAGGTGTCCAGCTACAGAAACCAAATATTTAAATGTAAAATAACACTGCATAGTCTTCACTGTAATAATTAAATATACACTCAAACCAAAATTTATTCTGACACCTTCAACATTTCTCACCTTATCACAGTTATTCTATATAGTTTAGAAAATGGTAATAAAATATGACAAGAACTCAGAGTTAAACTGTCAGAATAAATTCATCCTGATAATGTCAGATAACTTTGATGGAAAGATATGTAATGGATTACAATCAATCAAAACTTCAGACAACTGTTATTATGACAATATTTACACAACTATCAATACTTTGTTCAACAATTACCAAGCAACACTTAATTTTGTTCAGCATGTGCTGTGAAAAGGTTGCATTTACAAATAAAGAAAAAACACTTAGGCAAAACATGGTCAAGTCGAAGTATCTGAATGATTTTTGGTCCCAATTTGTTTTTTGGGGGTTTTTTTTTAGTGAGCGCGTTCACAAAACTGCAGTGACGCTGCTGACATGTCATCTTTGTTATTGGGCGCACCAGAAAACACGTCAGCAGTGTTGTAAGTAAACTGTCACAGCAGTCGCACTCACAACAGACCGGAAGAGAAGACAATGCTGAATAAAAGTCATGATTTTTGTTATTTTTGGACCAAAATGTATTTACGATGCTTCAACAAATTCTAACTGACCCTCTGATGTCACATGGACTACTTTGATGATGTTTTTCTTACCTTTCTGGACATGGACAGTAGACCGTACACACAGCTTCAATGGAGGGACTGAGAGCTCTCGGACTAAATCAAAAATATCTTAAACTGTGTTCTGAAGATAAACGGAGGTCTCATGGGTTTGGAACGACATGAGGGTGAGTTATTAATGACATAATTATCATTTTTGGAACTGTGTTCCCTTCCTCGGACCTTGAGACCATAGATGTTCTCTCTGCCTCTTGTATCAAAGTTTTCCCTAAATCCCAGTCTCTGCCAGGAGTATCGGCTCCATCCTGGTGGGCTCCTGTTTTGTCTGCTCTGCCCTGGTGGTCTGCTGTTTGGCTTTGGTTGTCTTCTGCTCCACCGTGGTTGTATGCTCCTCCCTCTGCTCTGTCGTGGTGGTCCTCAGTCCCACCCATACAGCTGTGCGCTCCGCTATGTTTTCTGCTCTATGGATGTGCACTCCACTCAGTAGCTCAACCGCCAAAGCAAGCACTCCGTTAAAGGGTTAGTTCAGTGAGCAAGTGATGAACGAGGACCCTCGTGTCTAAGCTTAGATCTAAGAGGTTGATTAATGCCATCGCAGAAAAACTCTATGAAAACACAGTCTGGTAAATCTAAATAGCTTTTCCTATTTTTTGGCTAAAAACTCTCGAATGTGGTTCTCCAATGTCCCTGTGCCTTGTTTAAGGGCTAATAAACTCTTGCTAGCAGTGTCCATACCTGGCCAGCGTCCATGGGATAATTCAATATAAAGGCAGAAGGTCAGGGAACAGACTAGGCAACTCGAAAAGACTAGACTAAAAGTGAACTGGAACACAGGAACATGTAATGGCTCTGTAAAGCAGCTAACACGGGGGAGTGATAAATGCCTTAGTTAGGTAATTATAGCTAAACAATACTCTGCAGTTTGAAAGGGATCTGAGTGAGTGTTATATAGTGAATGTGTGATCGATTACAGCTGTGTGCAATCACTGCTGTGTGCAATCAGTGCAATGGGTGATGGAATATGTAGACCAGGATGACATGTAACAGTTTGTGTTATGCGAGAGTCAATGTAATGGAAGATTGACCTCTGATTGAGATCGGACGGAAGCTCATGGACCTTTTCTTCCAAAACTATTTTTTTCTCAGTGTTTAATTAATGCACTAAATTATTTACTATTTTCTGTGTTGCAGTGGAATATTTTTCAATATCATGTGTGTTGCAATGTCAATGCTTCATATGAATCTATAAAGAAAAGGGAAACACTTCATAATTTAAATTCAATCTATATTTCATGTCCATATATTTTATTCGGTAAGCATTAAGGCTCTTTTGGTCGTGTCTTTGTTTTTAGCATTCTTGTTTTCTTGTTGCCAATGATAGACTAACTTGCAGTCTAATCACGGCACCAAAGCCAATGTTGTTCCAAATTTGCTAAAGAACCCTTGCAAACACAATGCCTGATCTTGTTTATGTCTACTCATGTCCCGTTCCTTTAATAAAAATAAATCAACATTGATTTTCAGACTGATTCTAATCTAACAGCTTTTAGAAATAGCAGCTTGATTGAATATATATTAAGCTGTTGCATTATGTATGCAGGCCGCTGAATGAATAATGTGGACTGCTTTTTTTTTTTCTAGACCAGTGCTAATAGAAGGCTTTCCATCAAAGAGAGAGAAGAAATACAAATCACTGTCCTCTGCCCATCAGATCTTGCAGGCCGGGATCTTTAAAGCAGTCGTCCTCTGTAACGATGCAACGCTGACTGATTCTGAGCGACGTGCTTCTGTCACTCCCCATCTTTACTTTCTAGAGAGTATTTAGCTGGATGTCAAAAGGAATTATTTGGAGGCAGATATGAACGGGCTGATGCTCTGCACCGTGAGAGACTGTAAATTCAGGGTACGGTGAGGTGAAACTGGAAATCAGGTCACAGATTGGTGTTACTATGCTCTCTCATAACTCTTTCTCAAATGCAGCTTAATTGAGCTACTTGAGATATGAATATTTTCTAGGCCATCTGTGGGAGAGGAATGGAGCTGGAGTTCTAAGAAAAAAAGAGACATTTTGTATTAGTGATGTCAGGATTTAGGATGGGTGAAAAACCATTTGAATTTTTGGGCTATTTTGCACTTGATAATGTTGTTTCAGACTAGTGGAAAGAAGATATCCAATATGCACTTTTATGCATTTATTTAATTGCACTTTGTCCATTTGCATCTGTAGATTTGGGGAACACTTTATAATAAGTATAAAGTAATAAAGTGATGTATATTCATTTAAAAACGATTAGTTTGTAGTTCTTAGTTTATAAACTATAGTTGCTATATTGTTATTATAAGATAAGTTATAAGATATTAATAGGCCAACTACAAACAGTGTGTGCTTCATTTGTTGTCAATGTATTTTATTTTTTATTTTTTTAATTAGCTTATATGTAAAGATTTAGATGATGTGTTTAAACAACTTGGTTTCAAATTAGTTTGTATTTCACATAATGTGCATTTACTTACATTATGCATAGACACAAAAACATACACCATTTATGTATTTATTCAATTATTGTCACTGTAGATTTTTCTTTGTATTAGATGTTTGGTTATGTGAAGTGGTTTTATTTAGGATTGGGGATAGGGTTAAGAGTGCATGCATACTAATCAAAAGTGAGAACTATTTACTTCTAAAAAAAAACCCATTAACAACATTTTTTTTTTTTTTTTTTTTAGTTTTGTACATTAGGGTTGTATGTAAGACCTAACGTTGTTAATTTAATGTTTATTGCATGTGTTATTACCATGATGGTGTTTAGTGTTTGTGTGAATGACACTGTGCACCTTTCTATTTACAGTTTGTATTTAAAAGCTGCTTGTGATAGGCTTTGGTTCATCATGTGACTCTCTCATCACTATCTGCATTTGGTGGTTATCAGTGTTTTACAAAGGAACATTATATGAGTTAATGAAATTACGGTATTTCACTGTAAATGTAAGTTAAAACCGTAAAAGGGTTTGCTCAAATATTATTCACCTTTTTCTTTTTCTATAAACCGGGTAGAAATGTGTGTGGGATTAAAAAAAAAGTCTGATTAAAAAGAGACATTCAGTCGCTGAACATATTAAAAAAAACTAAATTTATTCAGAAACAATTTTAGGTGTCATGTAAAATGCATAACTTTTAGATGGTGCAATTTGTTAATGTACATAAAGTGTACTGTATGCATGCTAGAACCACATACAACATACCTGCCGTCATGCTTCATGTGCCAGGTGTTTGTTAATGCTTGTTAAAGTGTAAAGCTGGACATCTTGTCCACACAATCCATATCTTTCTTCTGGTATACCCTGTTTGGAAGCAGGCCGTGCATGTGTCACGCAGACTTTGAGAGCATCCCGTGAGTGTTTGGTGTGTTAGTACAGTTAGCCTGCGATTTAGAGACACTCAGTTTAGACGGCTCTTTCCACCGTTCTGACAATCCAGTTAAGAAAACACAGCACGCTGTTAGTGTGACGCAAATTGGCTGAGAATGTGCTGCCGGCGTTCCAGCCATGACCCAAGGTAAGACGCAATAACAGCTTTCAGAGGACGATCAATACTGACATGCATGCAGGAGAAAGAGAGCTGATACTGGATACGAGCTATATATAAATTCTAATTATGAAGCCTGTTACATCATACCAGAAACCATGTTCATTAGCCTTAACTAAATTATAAACATTTATGATGTAGAATGAGTCCAGGTCTGTCTATCTGCACTGTGAAGAAAATAAATGTAAGTTTTGATAGTTTAACTATAGGAACAAAGTCTCACTGCAAATAGTCTGGTGTTCTGTTAGAGAGTCATTAGTTTGAAGTAGAACGTCATGGTTTAAAGTGGAGCTGCTTCTCTTGCTCCACCAGCAGACCTTAAGTCAAACTCATTTTTTTATGATTATTTTTTTGTATTTAATTTTTACAGGCTTTAGATTAACAGTGAGCCTTCAAGCAGAAATCTGAATCCTTATCACTTTAGGTGACTTAAAAAAATAAATGAAAATATGCAGTACATGTCACCAAAAGCAAATGTGAGAAGACATGTACCCAACAAACAACAAGATCAAATTCTTTATCGGTTTCGCCTCGCTGACTTTATCAAATTCATATTAACCTGCGTCTTTGATCACATTCTCTGTGTAAACTATCAAATTAATCTTGATTTTAGCTTTGCAGTTTGAGATTAAAGAACTAATTCCCTGATTCCTGAAAATAGGATGCAGACGAGAACAAATTAAAGTTTATGCACAGAGCAATTGTTATGGATAACAAGTTTAAATATGTTCCTTGTAATCATCTTTCAGTATGAGTCAAATATTTAATATAAATATTGCCAAATCTAGCATTCAGCTGAATGAATCCAAAAGGTGGTTTTATACAGATTTTCAGATCCATTTATTGAAAACGCACTTAAGTAAGACCAATCTTGACAGCTTGTGTTGCTGACAAAAGAAAAAATCATATTTTGTGTATCAGTGCATATTATGCATTTTAAAGCTGTAAAGAATATGTCTATATTGTGTATTACTGTTAATTGGATCTACATAAAATGAGGGAAATGGTCTGACCCCCCTGCAACTATTATTTATATATATATATATATATATATATATATATATAATAGTTGCAGCTTTTAATCTCACAATTATGACTTTCTTTTTTGAAATTGAGAGTTTGTATATCACTTTTTTCCCCCTCAGAACTGCAAGAAAATCGTAAGAATTGTGAGATAATGTTAAAATTATGTAGAGAATAAACAGTAAAATCAGGAGTTCAGGCTGGAGTTACATATTAAACAAATTATAACATTATGTCAAAAGAGAAAATAAATTAGTATAGTACTTTTAACAACAGTGACCATCTCAAGTGTTACTGTTTTAAAAGGTTTATATTTAATCGTCATGTCTTGAGAACGAGTGAAGTGTTTCTGATGTTTGCACACAGTCTCTCACATCGGACTGTTTAGTTCAGGATTTCTCGGTGCTCTGGGCTTCGATCCGTCTCTTTAGCCAAAACGACTGTAGTGTGTGCATGCACCGATGAGCATGTAGCATTAGCCATGCAAACTGTAGAAAGTGTTTAAGTGATTTATAGCATCTAAACCGCAAGGAGGGTAATACATTTTGACAGAAGCACTTTATCAAGTCTGTATCAATATTATTTGGAGAGAGAGTGAGTGGGAGAGAGGCTCAGTGTATTTGTGTCTCTTGTTTTCTCAATGGAGTTGTAGTGCATGGCATGATTAATGTGTTTGTGTGTGTGTGTGGGTGTGTGTGTGTTTAACCTGTGGGACTTTAGTGAGCAAAAAGCTGAGCGAAAGAGAAATTGTATTAGTATGTGGGTCTGTGTGTGTGTGTGTGTGTGTGTGTGTTTGAGTCAGTGGTTCATTGATGAGGAACCTTACCATGACGTTTCCTTCAAGGTTTCCAGCATCTTCCAACTGATCAAGATACAGGAAAATCAATATTTATCTACTCATACATTGATCATTTCTGCTGCAGATCAGTTGTTTTTTTTTATCAAATTCATCTGTCATTTTTTTCAAACCCCGAGTCACAGACAGGGCCAGAGTGGCACTCATTTCCTGCCCTGGAGTTTCATGCCTGACTATATTAAAATAATGTAATTAAAAGTTCAGTATGTAAGTCTGCAATAGTGCACTGTTATCTACAGTCTTGTAATTCATTGCATTTTTCTAGCGATTTCATTTTGATGTACAAATGGGAAAGGGACAGTTGATTATTATATATATATATACATATATATATATATATATATATACATATATATATATATATATACATATATATATATATATATATATATATATATATATATATATATATATATATATATATATTTTAGAAATTAAGGACACTCAAAATATTTGTACTGTACAATAATGTACTAAGTAAATAAATAAATAACACAGGTTCAGATGAACATATTCCAACATTCCTGCTCTGCCAAACTCTGATGACTGAACCTGACACAGAGGACATTAACTTGATCTGTGTGTGTGTGTGGGTGTGTGTGTGTGTGTGTGTGTGTGTGTGTGTGTGTGTGTGTGTGTGTGTGTGTGTGTGTGTGTGTGTGTGTGTGTGTGTGTGAGTGTGTGAGAGAGGACGAGTAGTCATTAGTTCTCATTGATCATTGGACAGAGGTTGGTCAGGAGCTACGAGCACCTCTCGTGTAATTAGCATGTAGAAAATAACCTGCCAAATAATGAATATGTCTACAAAAATGCTATCTTCTTGTAATGAGAAAAAGCCTAAAGCAATATCTGCAGTGCGTTGAATTTGAGCCAATGGTATATGCAATATATATATCACACTTTTAAAAAATGTAAAACTACAGTATTTTCTTATATTCAAACAAATTTTTTTTAAGGTTTTCATGGCATTTGTTGCTTCACATATCAAGAAAATATTGAAATATAATTATTTAGAATTGAATAATATCAGAGTTTTCTTTAGATTTATCAAATGTGATTGATAAATTGATAACATTTTTTTTACATTTATTTCTTTATTTTTGTCTATCTATCTATCTATCTATCTATCTATCTATCTATCTATCTATCTATCTATGTGCATTCAAGCCATTGTACGTAGTAATGTTGTCATCAATTCATTTGTTTTTTTATTTATTTATTACTTTCATAAAAGGTGTTCACGCATTTGTACGGTGTCCTGAGAGCCACTCCTAACTAAAACAAATGGGCCTTTATTCCCAGCCTTCCTCTGCTAGCTCAGCTGTAGGCCGCTAAACGAAGCACCACAGAATCGCAGACAACGATGTATTTCCTGCACGGACAGCAGGATCCCGATATATCCGGCAAACAAAAGCATCCGAGGAAATCTGTTGTGTGAAGCAGGACTGGCGTGACTTGGCCTCTGTGGGTTTAACCGGAGCGTTCACCTCTACTAGGAACTAGAAATCGTTTAGTTGTAATGATTTTCACATAACACAGAAGAACACTAATCATAGTGACCTTGCTGTGGTGAGCATGATATCTACTTCATAGACCACACACAGGAGATGCTGCTGAATTTGACACATTTATCTGAATGTTGTGTCAATACGAGCTCATCATTTCATAGTCAACGCCACATATGAGCGTGAACGAATATAGATTCTGATGTGACTGTAGTCATTTCCTGAAGTGCTGATACTGAAGACAAAAAATAAATAAATAAAGAATTAAAACAATATAGTATAGTATGCATATGGTTATTTATTTGTTTGTTTGTTTTTTATTTGTTTGAAAAGTCACAGTTAATGATTACAAAAAATCAAACCGTTAACTGGACCAAACTGCAAAAATATGATTTTAACTAGACTTGAAACCACATAAGGATATGATTATTGAATATATATATATTTAAATACAATAATTTATGCAGTAAAATAAATGATAAAAGTAAACAAAAAGTTAAATCAATTGATCAACGCCAAAATGATAAATGCTATAAATAAACAAAGAAATAGATAGATAGATATAACTACATTTTTTATGTATATTACATTTAAAAAATATATAAAAATAAATAATAAACTAAATAATAATAATAATAATAATAATAATATATTTAAAGAAGTAAATACAATTATACTGGAATACAAAAATCTAATTGTAACAAAACCACAGTTATTTATTTATTTATTTATTTATTTTTAAGTCATGTTCATTCCGATTGGTCCATTGAGAGGTCAAACTGTATATTCCCTTTGTTTCGTGTGTGATAATGTCTGGTCTGCTGTACATGTTCATCTTCACACAGATTCTCCTCAGAGCTTTATCAGCCTGCAGTCCTTAAAAAAAACCACAGTTTGTCCAATAACAACTCAATCCCATCTTCTCACGTCCAGCAGCGCTCAATGCTTCTCGTGCCGACTAACTAAGATTTCAATAAAGACTTCAACAACACACACAACTTGAGAAAATCAGCATGTGCTCGGGCAGATTTTATCAAGGTCATTGGGCTGTTAGCGTGGCGATAAGACATTTTCTATAAGTTAATTAGCTTTTTATCGCACAACACAAATTAACAAATTGTCAAGCCGCTTGTTTAAGTTACAGCACAAAGCGTTTAGAGAGAAATACAATAACGCAGAGCAGAAGCGTTGGGCACAGGTGACACGGCTGTAATTCAGTCCCATGAAAAGTGCGGCGTACTTCGCTCGACTGCCACACTGATAAGAGAGATTAATGGGGTTGTCGCACTGCTTGGCATACGATCAGGACTTGAGCAGTCATCTGCATCCCTGCACACCACTGAAGTGGATGAAACCACAGGACAAGCCGTCTCGAACTGTACATGCGATGAAAAAGCCTCCGAAAGCAGCGACTCTGAATGCTCAAACATGTACAAATCAAAGAAAAAAGCACGGCTTGAAAAGGAGGAGTCGTGGAGTAGTAATGACTGCAGATATTTGCATGGAAATGACACCTTGTTCTATCGGCGGGTTTTGTGATCAGACTGGTATTCTCTCTGCTCTCCACATGTTTTATTTTCCTTAGTGTTTCTTTCAGAGATTCTAGAACATGGAAAAGAACAAACCTTCTTCTTTTCCATAAAATGTTTTCTATGCATTCCCTAAAACCAGTTCATGCTTTAATTTCTCTCATTTTACAGACTGTGATATTGAGCATTTCGGAAGAATTGCATAGTTTTATTAATCTAGGATGCATTTAGTTGATGGAAAGTGACAGTAAAGACATGTATAATGTTACTAAAGCTTTATATTTCTAATAAATGCTGTTCTTTTAAACTTTCTATTCATCTGTGAATCCTGAAAAATAAAATGTATTACAGTTTCCACAAAAATATTGTGCAGCACAACTGTTTTCAACATTTTTAATAATCAGAAATGTTTCTTGAGCAGTAAATCATCATATTTTCATGATTTCTGAAGATCATGTGACACTGAAGACTGGAGGAATGATGCTGAAAATACAGCGGAGCATCACAGGAATAAATTACACTTTAACACTTTTTTTTTTTTTTTACTGTTTTTTTGATGAAATAAATGCAGCCTCGGTGAGAAAAAATAATAATATAAAGGTCAACATAGTTACAATAAATTTAAACAATGCAAATAAACTTTAAAAGCAGCCTGAACGACTCATTTCAAGAATGAGCTCTTAACTGCAGAACTGGAAAACAAATCATTGAATCAGTCAGCTGAACCGATCAGACTTACTTCTGGATAGACTTCTGGATCAATAAAATTTACTCAATTAAAAATGTTGGTGCACTACTGTGTCCTTTGCCAGGATGAAGCTACTCGGATGTGTTTTAGAAGCTGTATATTCTGTACCAGGCTTCCCTTTTCAGCACAGCACTGGTCAGTCTTCTGTGCTCTGAAGTCTTGTGAATAATATTAGCTCATATTTTAAGTCTAAATGCCTGTTATCTGGCTTTGTTCTAAATAAAGTGAGTGACTGATGTGCTGGAGCTTCTCACTACTGACTGTACCTGCTATTTTTGGAAAGATGGACTTGTTAAAGTGCAGTGAGCAGATGAACCAATTGCAACTCGAGTTGAATAACGAAAGTCTCATGAGAACATTAAACCTGTTCTTATTCACTATGTATGGTTATTGATTGATTGATTGTCCAGATCTATTAAATCTTTTTCAAATATAAATAAATAAATAATCTTCCATACACTTGTTTTGATTTATGTATTAAAATTATTGCTGTCAAATAGATTAATCACGATTAATTGCATCGAAAATGAAAGCTTGTGTTTACATAATACACAACCAGACAAAAGTTTTTGAACAGTAAGATGTTTTTTTTTATATATATATAATTTGATTCCAAATACAGCAAAAGCAGTAATGTTGTGAAATATTGTTTACTATTTAAAATAACTGTTTTCTATTTGAATATATTTTAAAATGGAATTTATTCCCTTGATTTCAAAGATAAATTCTCATCATCATTAATCCAGTCTTGACTGGTTCTGTATGTGTGTGTATACTGTGTATATGTATATGTAAATACACAGACATACATGTATACGGAGCCCCTAAAGGGTCATTGAGGTCACCACAATGACACTTAAGGTGCTCCGTACATGTATACATTTAAGAAAAAAAAATATTTATATTTATAGTTATGCATATTATAAATTATATATAAATACACATGCAAATATATACACATATCTGTCTGTATTTATATATAAATATACATAGAACACACACACACATATTTATATTTTAGAAAATTTAATTAGCTTATCATATCAAAGGGGGGAAAATATTCTTCCAAAGTAAAACGTTAGTAATTTGGCATAATATTTTATCACAGTATAATTTCCTTAAAATATTTCAGTGTTACATGATTCTTGACATTCTATTGAAATATATATGATATTATTTTATTAAATATTTAAACATAATGATTAATACACTCCCATATTGTTATCTTGCTACTTTTTAAACATTTTAAGAATTTTTGGGGTCATTATTTTTATTTTATTTTATTTTTTTTTCACATGCAACCAACATAAATTAAATTTTATATGAACTTGGAACTCGATATTTAAGATTTTCCTTCCTCTCACTGACCTATAATCTCTCCTTTTTCTCAGTATTTCAATATGAATTTTATTATTCTATATGAATTTAATTTTAAAGTAAGAATTTTTTAGATTTTTTTCAAAACATACTCCTGTGTCTCTGCTGGTTCTGCCCAGTCCTGAATCTCCTGCATCTCCGCTGGTTCCGCACAGCCCAAGTCCTTCTTTGTTCCCTCCCACCCTCCCTCTCTTGCCTCCTCTCAAACCAGCCAGTTCCTCAACCCTATCTCCGCTGATGCCTGTCAGCCCCTCAGCTCACTCTCATTCAGCGCCATCTGGGCGCTCTTATTCGCATCGGGACTTCCAGTCTCCAGCTCTGCCTTGGCGTGAGGATCCCCTGTCTCTGCCTCCAGCCTCCGAGCCCTGGACTACACCTCGGACCTTTGACCCATCAGCTCTGCCTTAGCACCTAGCTCCCTTGTCTCCACCGTGGCCCGTCATACGACCAGCTCCACCGGCCTCCCTCATCCCTCCATCTCCGCCTTGGTCAGTCGTCAACCATCCACCACCTCGGGACTCCACTCCTATCGCTTTGCCTCGTCACTCTATCCCTCCGGCTCTGTCAGGCTCCTCCTTCCCTCCGGCTCCACCTCCATCCTCAGTCGCTCTAACTCCACAGCGGTCCTCCCGAGTCCCACCTCCACCTCGGTCTCCTGTGCCTTCAGTGCCGCCTTGGACCTCTGGACCCTCTATGTCACCCTGGCCCTCCGCTGGATTATCTCTGTCGGTGCGAGGATGCACCGTTCCGGGAGGGGGCGAACTGTTACAGTTATGTGTTTACAGTTGTGTTTGGATGTGGATCATTAAAATAACCATTTAGATATCTCCTTCATCGTGAGCTTTGATTTACACTCCAGCACGTGTGTCAGTTTCTAAATATAAATTGTTTCTATGTCAATTATTTTACAGTGCAGAAATAAATATTATACAATGTACTCCAAAAATCTTTGTTTTATTCACAACTTTTTGTTTATTTATTGAAAGCAACATAAAACAATCCATCCATTTTTTAATTACACTGTTTTAACATAAAAATAACAAACTTAATGTGATGGATGTTTGTCATTCAAATAAATAAATCCTAAATTTAGGCCTTCATATTTTTGAGTGTTCAGGAAATTGACTCGTTACAAGCCACACATGATTCTAGTGATGATACTACGAGTCACATCTCAGTGACACATCTTCTGCAGAAGTTAGGCCCATAGAACATGATCCTGTGACAGACCTGCAGGACAAAAACAAAGGTGCTTGTGAAGCATTATGCATCTGTTCTGCTGTCAAACGATCCATCCTCACCACTTCATCATGTTGACCTCACTGAGGTGCTTTTGTAAAATCAGATGAAGCGCTGGCCTTTAATATTCCCTCTCGCTATGATAGAGGACGGACGAATAGAGCAACAGATTAAGTGTGAATATGCTGAGTCTCAAAGGTGGGTCACTGTGTCCATGTGAATCTCGACTGTGCTGTAGTTTAGAGAGGCTCTGCAGTCTGCCGTTAAAGAGAATCACAGATTTCTGTCTGACATTTCAGCAGCTTTTGGGGCTTTTTATGTGATCAAATCATATCTGAATTATTGTTAATGAAGTTGTCCACAGAGAAACTCAACCAAATTGATATGTTTTACTCACCCTAATATATTTCACCAGTTGTATGACTTTGATTTTTCAGTGATTTTTTTTAACATTAATTTGTTAATTAATTTCTTTTTGAATTGATTGATTAATTATTATGTTTTATTATTTTATTTATTTATTAATTTTGTAAATTTGATGTCTATTTTTATAATGTTAACTTTCTTTATAACTAGAGTCAGCCGCAATGCGGTGTGGCATGGAGTTGATCAGTCTGTGGCACTGCTCAGGTGTTATGAAAGCCCAGGTTGCTCTGATAGTGGCCTTCAGCTCTTCTGCATTGTTCGGTCTGGCACATCACATCTCCCTCTTCATAATACCCCATAGATTTTCTATGGGGTTAAGGTCAGGTGAGTTTGCTGGCCAATTAAGAACAGAGATACCATGGTCCTTAAACCAGGTACTGGTAGCTTTGGCACTGTGTGCAGGTGCCAAGTCCTGTTGGAAAATGAAATCTGCATCTCCATAAAGTTGGTCAGCAGCAGAAGGCATGAAGTGCTCTAAAACTTCCTGGCAGGGACGTGCGGTCAGGGTAGGCAGGGTAGGCAGTGCCTCACCAAAGGAAATGTTGACATTACATTTATTAATTCCAAGAGCTTTATTAATTCACCACATTATTAATTGCATTAATTTTATTCCAAATATTATTTTTTGTAATAAAAATTTACAGGAATACACATAATATCCTCATTTTGCCATTGTTTGCTCCTAAAAACCGTTGTTTCATGCAGGAAATTCAAAAGCCATGGCCATTGAGGCAGAGGTGAGCGGTGCCTCTTTGGTCCATAGAACGTAGTTTATGTAGATTTGCGCATGCGCAGTCAGTTTATGCTGTCTTGAATTATTAACATTGAGGCAGAGACCGAGCTTGCTTCATGTCACGTGATCTACTCGCTCTCACTCAATCCGCGCGCTTCCTGAATACTAGCATCTGCGTGTCGGTGTGTGCGCCTAGCAGTTTGTAGGAGCGAATAAGCTGTTTTTGTACTTTAAAGCTGTACTGCTGACGCAATGTTTTCTGACTGTAGCCTGGTGCGCCGTCACCAGACCAAAGGTGTGTGTGTGTGTGTGTGTGTGTGTGTGTGTGTGTGTGTGTGTGTGTGTGTGCGCCGTGGCTGTCTGTGCGCGTTTGCGCATTTTGATTGGAGTGACTAGGCTGCCGCGCCGCCTCCTTCTCTGTGTCCCGCACAAAACATTTGTTTGTTGTATAAGTCATAAGATAGATGTGTCCATTAATTTGATTATTATATTTGATTGTGCATTAGCCTCACATGACTGACTTTGCTGAATGCAGGCAGCGATCTGATGATGCCTGATATGAACTTGGGTTGCTAAATTAACTGAATGAATATATGAACATATATTCCACACATTGATAGGTCACAGCCTACCCATGACAAGATTTCACCGCACGTTACTGCTTCCTGGTATACGGCTGTGTTGACCTTGGACCTCAGAAAACACAGTGGACCCACACCAGCAGATGACAGGGCACCCCAAACCATCACTGACTGTAAAAACTTTACACTGGACCCCAAGCAACGTGGATTGTGTGTCTCTCCTCTCTTCCTCCAGACTCTGGGACCCTGATTTCCAAAGTAAATGCAAAATTATTTTCATCAGAGAACATTACTTTGGACCACTCAGCAGCAGTCCAGTCCTTTCTGAAGCGAGACGCTTCTGAAGCTGTCTGTTGTTCAAGAGTGACTTGACACAAGGAATGCGACAGCTGAAACCCATGTCTAGCATACGTCTGTGTGTAATGGTTCTTGAAGCACTGACTCCAGCTGCAGTCCACTCTTTGTGAATCTCCCCCACATTTTTTAATGGGTTTTGTTTCACAATCCTCTCCAGGATTCGGTTATCCCTATTACTTGTACACTTTTTTCTACCACATCTTTTCCTTCCCTTATTTCGCCTATATATATTAAGTTTCACTGTTAACACCAAATGTATATATATATATTTTTTTTTTTTTTTTGTTTTGTTTTTTTTTTTTCATTTACATTCAACCTTCATATGCCAACATATATTTCTAAATGTTTTTTTAGAGGGGCAAGAAAATACATTTCCAATCGTACATTTGTACAGTAGCCTACATTTAGGCTTTATGCATCATTTAGGACTTGCACACAGCATTGTTTGCCTCAAACTCTGGATCCAGTTTCATGTTTGGAAAATAATTTACAAAGAAAGTCATGAGACAAAAAAGAAAGAGAAGTGCATGTGTGTGTGTGTGTGTGTGTGTGTGTTTAAACACAGGTAACTTTTATGGAAAATAATAGTCTGTGCGATGATCTGTGCTGCAGATGTAGTTCAGAGCTCAGCGTGAAGTCGTCTGTAATAACTGAACACCTCTTAATGAATGTTTATGCTCTAATGTTTAATTTGTATGGTGTTAATGAGTTGTCTTTAATAACTGAACTCATTCACAGCTCCTGAGTCCGGTGCCCCTGAGACACACGTCTCTGTCTGGAGTAGAGATGGAGGCTTATTGTGAGCTTCTTGGTGGACTTCAGTTACATATGCTCCATCTCCACCCACACACACTCATTATAATCACAACTAGTTTCATCTTTCATGAGATGATGCTTCATCCGGAGCTGAAGACAGCGCTGCAGTGTTCTGGGTCTGCTGTTACTCCAGGTGTGAATATGCAGTTGCCATAGCAACATCACAATACTCGACTGCACACTGACCACTGTAACTTTGAAACAGTATTATATATGAAAACTCTGTATGTCATGTACAGTGAGGGACATGTTTTAAGATTAAATTGAGTGCTGTGAAATGATTAATCGTGATTAATAACATCCCAAATAAAAGTTTCTGTTTACACATGTGTGTACTGCGTATATTTGTTATGTATATATAAATACACACACACACACACACACACACACACACACACACACACACACACACACACACACACATATATATATTTAACTTATATATTTATATACAGTACAGACCAAAAGTCTGGAAACATTACTATTTTTAATGTTTTTGAAAGAAGTTTCTTCTGCTCATCAAGCCTGCATTTATTTGATCAAAAATACAGAAAAAATTGTATATGGTGATATATTATTACAATTTAAAATAATTGTTTTTAAATTTATTATCATTTATTTCTGTGATGCAAAGCTGAATTTTTAGGATCATTATCACATGATCCTTTAGAAATCATTCTAATATGATGATTCATTATCAAAGTTGGAAACATTTCTGCTGCTTAATATTTTTTCAGAACATGTGATACTTTTTTAAGATACTTTGATGAATAAAAAGTAAAAAAAAAAAAAGCTATGTTTTTAAAATATAAATATGTTGTAATAACAATATACACTACTGGTCAGTAATTTGGGGTCAGTAATTTTTTTTTCTTTTTTTTTTAAATAAAATCAATACTTTTATTCAGCAAGGATGTGTTAAATTGATAAAAAGTGTAAGTAAAGAAAATATATTATTAGAATATATATTATTAGACATTTTTTTATTATTTTGAATAAATGCAATTCTTTTTAACCTTTTTATTGATCAAATATATGAGACAGCAGAACTGTTTCAACACTCATAATAAATCAGAATATTAGAATGATTTCTAAATGATCATGTGATTGACTGATGTTACATGTGACACTGAAGGCTGGAGGAATGATGCTGAAAATTCAGCTTTGCATCACAGGAATAAATATTTTTTTAAAGTATATTCAGATAGAAAACTATTATTTTAAGTTGTATTAATATTTCACAATATTACTGTTTTTTTCTGTATTTTTGATCAAATAAATGCAGGCTTGATGAGCAGAAGAAACTTCTTTCAAAAACATTAAAAATAGTAATGTTTCCAAACTTTTGGTCTGTACTGTATATATATATATATATTTGACAGATTTTTGTCATTATTTTTTCTTAGAAAATAAGTATTATGCATTTATTTTTATTTATTAGATTTAGTTTAGCACTACAAGTGAAGCTAAACAAAAATGAGAAAACTACCGGAAATAACATACAGATTGTAATATACATACTATATAAATGTGTTTCTTAGTTTCAGTTATCTACAATAAATATCAGCTTCAGTCCTATTTTGTACGCTTTTTTTATGTGTGGTTAAATTTTTATTTTTATTTTGAGCTATTTTTTGTCATCATCATCTAAATTGCTATTTTCATGAAATGATCAATTGTAATTACTAATATTATTTGTTATTTCAGCCTAAGGATTTTAGCTTTATGAACTTGATGAATATCCATAAGTAACATCCTGTTCATTTTGTCATTTGGTGAAACACATGTTTGTTTTTGTGTAAAGTGTGTTCATCCCATAGGTGTAATGGTTTTTATACTGTACAAACTGTATATTCTATGGCCCTACACCTAACCCTAACCCTCACAGGAAACTTTGTGCATTTTTACTTTCTTAAAAAAACTCATTCTGTATGATTTATAAGCGTTTTGAAAAATGGGGACATGGGTTATGTCCTCATAAGTCACCCTCTCCTTCTAATACCTGTGTCATACCCATGACATTATACAGAGTTGTGTCCTGATATGACACAAAAACAAGAGCACACACACACACACACACACACACTCACACTGAAGAGGGGTCTTTCAGTGAGGAGATGATGACACAGTCTTCTGAGTGACCTTGTTCATCCGCCGCTGTGTGTGTTTGCATGAATGTCAGTCAGGCGGCCTGTGAAACAAATCACAGTGTCAATCGCTCTGCCTCGTCTTCCTCTGTCTTTCACCTCGCACTGACTCCACACCGTCTGCTCTCTGTATGGATGACCTAGCAGAGCCTCCAGAAGAGCGTTAGGGATGGATGGAGAGACAGAGCGGCTGAATGTGAATGCAGGAGATTGACTGATGGACACAAACGCAGCATGATTGTGTAGTTGTTTTTAATGTCTTGGTGAGGAGGGAGAGGCTCCTCACAAAAGCTTATTTCCTGCACCATCTGCCAGTGTTCCTTCACACCATTCCCCAAATCCATCCCATAAATCTACAGCGAAAGGGATCCCCTACATAAGCTGTCCATGAGCCAACTGCAATCACTCAGCTACATCTACAACCTGGAAAATCAGCTTTAAAACGGAGAAAACACAGGCAGAGGAGACGAGCCGTGAGCCTCAGAGGAAACCAGCAGTTTGCTCACAAATATCATTTTACAATATTACTTAGTCTTTATTAAAAACAACTACAGTAAGAGAAAATCTGTTTAAAAAAAACGGAAAAAGAAACTGTAAGTTTTATTAAGTTTACAGACATTACCTTCAAGCCTAAAAAGCAACACAAAAGTGCTCAATTCTGGATAAAAGGTCAATTCTGAATGTTGAGTGTACGAGTTTAATTATGTTAGAATGTTACTTTTTAAGAAACATAAATAGCATCTGGAAACAAATCCCTTTCCTTTCTTATGTGTGTGTGTGTGTGTGTGTGTGTGTGTGTATAATCTCATTCAAAACATTATATTACCAAAATATATCATATCCTGTTATATGAACAAAAGCTATAATAGTATATCAATTAAATACCCTACGTCCAAATGTAATGCAGCAATATACTGTTTCTTCCAACATTGGGAAGAAAGAGGATTTTAACTGTATCGAAAGAAAAACACACATAGCTGATATTTTGGTGTAAGTCATTTGTAAGACTGAGTCTCTATACACTGTCTGTGCAGCTGGCCATCCGTGAGACGCTGAAGCGTCCAAATCAAGAGACAAATACAGACAAAGTGATTTGGCTGACTAGAGCTAACTTACATCCAGCTTCAAAATGCCAACAGCTGCTTGCTAAATCATCTGTAAAAGAAGCAATGCCACCCAAACTCTCTTGAAATACTACACCTTCCTACCTCTCATATTTAATTGTTGGCAGACCAGCTGGTATCTTGTTTTAATTAAGGGACGAACAGGCTTCATTGTCTCACGGTGCGTTCAAGTGCAGGGTCCTTCATCTCCAGAAGCGTTTCCACGCAGCCGAATCTGGCCACATTTAAAATACATAATGACCCATTACTGTCTCAGATCTTTATGTTTATGTCTAACACAGAACCAGTGCAGCTAAGCAAATTTGGACAAAACTCAACACTGGGGCTGCAGAAGATGAGAACTACATGTTTGCAGTGACATTTCCCTGTCCACAGTCAACGTGAAATGTCTGTGAACAATCAAGGCTAATCAGAACATGTTTAAGAAAAGAACAATGGAGCAGTGTGACTCCAATGCAACACAAAGCAAAGCAAAACAATACAAAATAAAGCAAATCAAATAATTAGAAACTAAATATTTTGTGGAATATACTTCACACATGATTTTATTTAGTTACATCCATACATTTCATATACATATTGTAGTATAGATTGTGGTATAGTACATTTTCTTTCAGTATACAGTTTTTTTTTTTTTTTTTTGTAAATGAAAATGAATATATGTCTTTATATTTAAGAAGAGACTCTTTTAAATGGGGCATACAATAGTTTTAAAAACCCCCAGATATATTTAACAACAACTACATATCACACATAACTAATTTAATAACAGTATAACAGTAATCTTTGGCAATGATAAAGAGCCCAGATTTCCTCTCAAGTCAGATATAATAAACCCTGCGGCTGTAATGGCATGCATTTATAGTGATTTATACTGTTTACTAGCTCTTCCTTGTATTTATAAGGCAAAAGGTAAAAGGAATGAATGTTTGATGTCAAATTTAATAAGAATTAAAAAAGCAATTGTTGAAAACGGTTCATCTTTACAGAACTGTGCCATTCAGCTGAAAATCACACACATGCTGTTCATTCAAGCTTAATTCGAATGAAGGTCATCTGAAACTTCTGCGAAGTGTTCTCAGGGTTTATGTGCAGCAGGCACGTGCACACATAGACATGAAAGGGGGCTTGAGAACCTGCAGTTTTTATTCCTGGAGAGAAAGTGCCCTTTTTTCTGGGATGCTTTTTTTATTTTTGAAAAATATTATATATTTCTGTTTGCACACAGCTTCCCTTTCAAACAAATATATTTATTGAAATATAGTATCTAAATATCAGGTCAGGAGTTCTGAAGCGCTCCCTCTCCCGATTGTATTGCTTCCGCTAAAGAAAATAGTCCGCTCCGTCTCTACGGTTAGAATCCTGTGAGTCCATAGCAACGCTCTGTTTTTCATGGCAACGCTCTGTTATACTCCGCACAGCGGTCTGTTGGTTATAACAGACCGCATTCTACATTGGAATTCAACCAAGCCATGTAATAAAATAAGTTAATAAAATAAGCATATATCACCACCAGGTGATATGCTTTAGTTATTTTGTTTATCCTATTTACCTGCATTTCCCTGTCAATTAGATGCAAATGTGCGCATTTTAACTAGTTGACGCCTAATTTGCATACAGAACGTCCCCAGTTATTGACTTACATCAAGAGTTTTTCCCCCTGAAATTTAGAAATCTAAATTGGTGAATTTAGAAGAAATCTACAGATGCAAACAGATGGAGGATAATCTCTAAAAAATGTAGTAAATCTGAGTAACTGCATCTGGTACATTAATAAATAAAACTGAGTAGAAATAAGTTAACATTAAACTTTAAAAATAACAATATTTATAAATTAACTATTTAAGTAATTTAACTTTTTTTATTTCCTCGAAACCTTTATAAAATAGTATTCCATACCGCCACAAATGCATACATGACATTGGCTTTTATTGAATTTTTACTCAATTATTTTGGTAAGTTTAATTTTAAAGTGTTATGTATTCTGATAACACCAAAATAATTAAAACGATGTAGTGCCTTGTGCAAAAATAAACAAATTATTAGTAAAACACGCCCCTCTGTTTGATGCAGTTATTTAGGTTATTCTAAATATGAAGAGTTCAGATGAAAAATCCTCTAAGTGCCATCTGAAATTTCCTTCAATAATGATCATTTTTATCAAGCTTGTATGTTTATGTTCACTTATTTCACATTACTGGCAATGAAAATTACCTATTAATTGTCATTTAAGTTAAATTACTGAACTTAAATACGAGCTTGATAAAAAAAGCTCATGAGAAAATTTCAGATGGCACTTAGAGGCTTTTGCATCTGAACTCTTCAGATCTACTTGAAACTAGTAGCATAGAAAATGTGTTCAAAACATGCAGATTGTGGAATGGTTTCCTTTGCTGCTCTATAAACCTAGTGAATACTAAGGAGACCATGGTTTCTGTGAACTGATTATTTTGTAGACATCTTTTGAAAATGAAACAATTGCGTGAGTTTGAGGAAGATAAAATTAATTAACTTTTTTAATATTTTTTTTAAAAAGGAAGTCAAAGTTGCATTAATTTATATATATATATATATATATAAAAAAAATAAATAAAAAAATAATTATGAGAAGTGCCCTTTATTTCACTTGAGCCCCTGCCCCTCAAAATGTCTGTGCACGTCCCTGATGTGCAGGTAAACGTGTGTGTACTGGGCCTTTGTTTCATTTTTTTATCTTCTCCGGATGTTAACTGATGGACTGGAGTGCTGTGGATTATTGTGATGTTTTTATCAGCTGTTTGGACTCTCATTCTGACGGCACCCATTCACTGCAGAGCATCCATTGATGATGCACTAATGCAATGCTACATTTCTACAAATCTGAAAGTACGTTTTTAGTAAATCTTCATTTTTGGGGTTTTAAGGATTGTGTCCCTATAAAGGAATTGACTTTCAAAAGAAGAAAAAAATACTAACTAAACGGTTTTAGTTTATATGTTATAGACAAAAAATACAAATAATTATATAAAATAAAATAAAATAAAATAAACTGAAAGTCAATAGGACCCAAACATGTTTGATTATCAACAATTATCAAAATATCTTCTTGATGTGATTTGAAACTGATTTGGAACTGATTTAATTTTTTGATGAACTATCCCTTTAACAGAGTGACAGCTAGCCCTGGTCTCCCACTATACATACTCTCTCTAATGACATTCACTAGAACTGCACGTCAACTTCATCTGTGGTTAGAGGGCCTCAAACCCCTAAAACTTTCTTCTATTCACTTAGTCCTGCTCTCACTCTGTAAAACAAAGAGACACTTGGACTGTGAAAGTGAAATCTGAGCAAACATTTGAAGTGTCTCCGTGTTTCTGAGCACTGGAGCAGGCCGGTCTCCGTCTGTGTGCCTGGCCCAGTGCGTCTGTGTCCGGCTGGGCTTCCACTCGCTGTTAATCCCTGGACTCTCCAGTGCAGAAAGAGCTGTGACAGGCATCGCTATTACCACAGGGCACAGGCCTGCTGGAAAAAAAATCAAGTCATTTAAGAAAGATGACTTTTTAAGCTTCTCTGCCTTTCCATTATTTTCTCTCCACATCAGGGGCCCGAGTCCATCACCATCCTCGTCCTCCTCCACTCGCTCTTGTTTGATCCAATATTGTTTTCTCAAACATTTGCCTTCTGGTTTAATTTTTTTGGACTTCTTTAAAATCAACATGAATTATATTTACTTCCTATAAGTGATAGTTCAACCAAAAATACCTAAATTGCACGTGCTTATTGCAAACAATCAGTGAATGAGGGCTGTCAAACGCCGATGTGACATAAAAGCATATAAGAAACAAATGAAAGATTAATCAAGTTCTTGATGGAAATTGATGGCCAGTTCATAGTTATATGTATGCATTTAGCAGACTTTATTTTATTTACTTATTTTTTTATCCAAAGAGACTTACGATAAAGGAACATAAGAAATTCTTCACAGAGCAGAATATATTCAATGTATACAATGGTTTGTTAGAAAATGACTTGGAAACAATATAGAACAGAGAACATGCAGAGACGAATGATACTTTGAGTCAGATCTCTTCAATGAATAAGTTGATTCAGTTCACAAAACCAATCAAATCGGTTTCAGACAGATTCAGTTCTCGAATTTAATTTGCAATGTCAAATGTCTGGTCAGATTATCACACAAAGCTTTTGTGATACACACAATGTATACAATGTTTTTTTTTTTTTTCACTGAAACCTGTTTATTGTTATAAGTTCAAAATGAACGAATCATTCAAGAACGATACATCACTAACCAACAGAGGAGCTGTGAAGGAGCAGACGTGACTCTCCCCGTCTTTTCATTTTATCCTGTTTTTACAGGTAAAAGCACGGAAATTATAAGGGAAACCGTAAAATATAGAACAGTGATTGCACTAGTGTGATGTATGATGAATGTGAAGTGTTGAATGTGATTTATCTTATGACGTTTTGTTTTTCCTAATGTATGTTCTCTCTTTAATATGAGGAAAGGGATCTAAATATGCTCCTTTGTTCTTTATATATATCTATATAGATTTAATAATTGTGTTTTGGTTATAAAATGTTTATTCATTCAAGTTAATGTGTAAAATAGAAAGTTGAATGTCTCTGTGAAACTCATTCTGTTGTCGCGTTTGGTGCGCTTGGTGGTCACATGATCGGGCACTGAGGTAAGATTAGAAAAGCACACTGTATGTGTTCTTCCATTATAGATACTTGCCTGTGAGGGGAAAAAAGTAGGAAATTGTGTTAATATTTACAACATACAATATATTTTTACAATGTATAATATTTTTGAGAAGACTGTGGTTTAAAATACATATCTTTACACTATATATATATATATATATAGAGAGAGAGAGAGAGAGAGAGAGAGAGAGAGAGAAGAGAGAGAGACAGATTAATCTAATCTAAGTTATTTTGTCTTTATAAATATTAGTATTGATGTGTATAAAATGTATATGGAGTATTCAGATGTCAACAAAAGGGTAAATTGAAGACAAGAAAAATGGTAATGTGATTTATTGTGATGACAGTGACAAAAGAAAGAAAGATACACAACAGAATGTAAAGCAAAGCTTTAAAAACAATTGTATGTATCTGAAATTGATTTCTGAAATTGACTGTGCACTGAATAAAGAAACCAACAGAGGAGCTGTGAAGGAGCAGACGTGACTTTCCCGGTCTTTTCATTTTATCTTGTTTTTACAGGCACAGTAATCTGTCTGATGGGCCTCCGGAGGCTGGGCCTGCAACAGATTCTTGGAGGCTCATCCGGGATCCACTCCATGTGACGCTAGAAGGCGGATCCAAATATTTCAGAACCGTAGGGTCCAGGCAGCGTCGGGGCTAGAGGTCGGCGGCTGCTACATCCACGGAGCAACAAGACAAGAGGGTGTGTGCCAGGCAATCTGTGAGTGCTGTATTCATCCTGAGGTCAAGGCTACCATGGAAGGGACGACAGAGGGTGACATAATGGCAGATCGTTCAAGGAAACAGCTGGTGTGGGACATCAAAAAAAGAGTTAATTTCCTTACCTGCTGACGAACTGTTCCGCATCGCTAAGATTATTGGGTCAACACCTAAACATGGCACCAGTGAACTGGATCTGGAGGACAGTGGGGTTTGTTTTGACCATATCAACGCTTTCATGTCCAGTGAACTTTTGCTAGAGACTGAGGACCAAGGTATGAGTGAACAGTTGTCATTGCAAGAGATGGTAAAATCAGCAAAACAGATTTACACAACTACATCTGATGTTGATACAAACACTCACCCTACACATGTGTTACATCCACCCAACACTCATGACACTTATCAGACACCACCACATGTTGCACCTGACTCAGGGGATGTTAAGGGGGCCATATCTGAAACAAACACTGAAATACATAAAATGCTAGCAGAATATGAAGAACTTGGCAGAAAAATCCACCAGTGCATGACACCGACCCAGAACACTGACGTGACTCGCACTTAAGCACAGGGGGGCGCCACTACAGCACACGTGAACCAGACTGAGCAACCCAAACATGTAGCTCCTGACTTTCCGTTCCCTATGGGGGGTTTTCAGTATATCCAGCCCCGTGAGTTTAAGATACATGGAGGCCAGATTGGAGATAATTTATCAGACATCACGTTCAACAATGTGTTCAGGCAAATAGACAGTGGCCTAAAAGAGAACTTCAGCAATGTCGATATTGTCAGAGATGTGCTGTGAATTATCAAGCCAGGCATTTTTAAAGATATGCTGATGAACAAGGATGACATGACTGTAGCCGAACTAAAAGGATTCTTACAATTGCACTTGGGGGACCAAAATAGCACAAAGCTGCTCCAAGAATTGATGTGCACCAAGCAGAGTGAACACGAAACCCCTCAGCTGTTCCTATACAGAGTCATGGGATTTAAACAAAAAATACTTTTTGCTGCAAAACAACCTGACTCAGACAGGAAGTATAGTGCAGGATGTGTTCTTACACACTGTCTACCAAGGACTAAGCCACCAGTGTAAAGATATGTGTAGTGAGTTGAAACCCTTGTTAGCCGATGGTGATGTAACTGACGATGCTATCCTCAGGCATGTTATGAAGATCACAAGTGATGAGAATGAGAGGCTGCGGCAACTGGGCCCACCAACCAAAGCAAAACCATCCATGGCTAGTAATGCCCAAGTTAGCAGTGAAACAGACAGAGATGTGAAAGCTGCAAAAGGTTCTGCTGCACAAAAAGTGCAGGACGATCCGATTAAGCATCTAACTGCCAGGATCGATGCTCTAACCAGCATGGTAGACGCCATACAACATTCCATGCCACCACGAACTGACGGGGGCTGCCAATGCTCTATCTGCCAACCATAGTTTTGCCGGGTGAACCGTTTTCGATGCTGCCCACGATGTGCAGACGAAGGGCGACAGGACTGTGCACACTGTTTAATCTGTGGAGAGGATGGACACCGGGCAGTTGGGTGCCTACAACGACCTCAGCGGCAGGGAAACAGGAGCCGGCCACTGCAAATGCCCCAGCCAGACATTACTCCCCTGAAGCTGGCCAGGCCTAGCTATGGAGTGTTAGGAGAAGAATGCCTGTATCGGAGACAAACAAACAAACCAACAAATGAGATGAAGTGCATGAGTCAAGGAGCAAGTATCCTGGGTTCCTGTAAAACCAAAAAATGACAACATAATCAAACTGATTGGAAGCAAGGCACTGACCCAGTGCAACTTGAATGGCTTGACAGTAAGAGCATTACTCGACACCGGAACTCTAGTCAGCATGGTGGACCATGTGTGGAAAGAGAAGTATCTGCCAAGTGTTGAGGTGAGGCCACTTCGGGAGCTTCTCGGATGTCAAGATGATTTGAAAGTCTATGCTGTAAATGGAGACCTTATCCCATTTGATGGTTGGGTAGTCATCACAGTCAACCTGCTAGGAAATGAAGACCCAAGTTTATCTATTAATGTCCCATTCCTGGTGAGTAAAATGCCAATTGAGAGACCACTTCGAATAAGTTCATCCGTTTTGTTAGGAAGAGAACGGACCTTTGCGAGATGCGCAGTCCGAATACCATGTGGAGCTTCACCAGTGCGCCGGCGCGTTTCCCTCTTCTGCATCTGTACATGCGTCACAGCTGTACCTCGGACTAGAATGTCCAACAAAAAGTCTGAATAATCAAAAACCGAAAAATATTGTCTGGGATGTGTTGCCTAATGTTAAGGAGTTTGTCTCTGGTAAAACTTGTGAAAAAAAAAAAACTGAACAAACAAACAAAAACAACAGAAGAATTGCTCCTGGCCACCATTTTGCATCACCACCGGATGTAGTCAAAAAAAAAAAAAAAAAAAAAAAAAAAAAAAAATTTAAAATATATATATATATAAACAATTGCAATCTTTCTGAAGCTTTATTTCCAATTCACTGCATGGAAAAAAGCAACCACATTATTTAGCATTCATACTTTAGCTAAATAAATTCATACTTGTTTTAAGTAATATACTGTAGAGTATAATATAATATAATATAATATAATTGTCAGGGACCAGGCAGACCCGGTCTCAGCCAATCTCGCTCACGCTCCCCTGAGTATTAATCACCCACACCTGATCACCCTCAGCAAGGCACTATAAAGCACTCACCTCAGCACCAGTTCACTGTCAAGCCTCCAACAGGAATCGACCTCACGATCTTGTCTCCAGCTCACCTTGCTTCCAGAAGACATCCAGAAGAAATGTATACTTACCTTTGAGAAGCTAACCTATGTGTCTTTGTTCTCCTGTCTCCAGGACTCCTGTGATAAACCAGTTACCTGAATTCCCTAAGAGCTTCGATATCTCCTGTGTTCTCGTAAGACTCTCTGGGCAGTGGCCTCCCCCGTAAAAGCAAAAGAGACAAGGATTAGTATTCCAGAATAGTGTGGCTTTGACTTCTCGCCAATTGACGAACTCACCTGCATTTCGCCGCTCACTAAGTGATCTGCACAGAACCGGTACCTGGAATTAACTCCTACTTACCTTTCACAAACTCTTGTAAAAATAAACACTGTTGAATTCACTAACCTCTGTCTCCAGTGTATATCCTGTCAGAAGGCTTGACCAACACCGACATGAATTCAGCACAGCCCGAGGATGGCGCTTCTGCAAACACCGCTCCAACACTGCTGTACATCGTGAACACAATCTCTCGACCAGTGCCCTTCTCCGGCCGGGAGGAAGACTGCAATGGATTTCTGTTACAATGTTCTCTCGCACTGGAGAAATAAGCACATCAGTACCCCATCAAAGATCTCATTCATTATCCAGCAATTATCCGGGGCTGCGTTGAGATGGGCTGAAGCACTGTGGTTTCAGGAGACTGAGGTCGCCTCATCTTTACAGAGTTTCATCAGCCACTTTAAAGAGGTGTTTGGGCACCCAGTGGGAGACTCTTCGGTCAGCGATCAGTTGTTGCATCTACGTCAAGGGAAGAAATCTGTGTCTGAATATTCCCTAGAATTTAGGACTCTGGCTGCAGCGAGCGGATTGAATGAGAAGGCACTGCTGATGGTGTACTGGGAAGGGTTAAATCCTGCACTTCGACTACAGCTCGCCATCTATGATGATAATCTGGGCTTAGAAAAATTCATGCAGCAAGCCCACCAAGTTCATCTGAGATCCCAGTCATGTTACCGTGAAACTCACGCCCCAGCACCTGTTTCTCATCAGCCCCTACCTGAGAAAAGCCCCTACCTGAGTCGCAGTCTGAACGGATGCAGGTAGAAACCAAACGACCGACACCTGCAGAGCGAAATCGCCGTATAGAGCTCAAACTACGCCTCTACTGTGGAAATGAAAACCACTTTATACGAACCTGTCCATCTCGTCCCCCGCGGGTATTGGTGAGTTCAGTTCTTCCTAAACCCTCTGTATCAACCCCACTAACTATTGGTGTGACCCTGAGGTTTCGAGATCTCGACATTGCATCCACTGCCATTGTTGACTCGGGATCGGCCGGCAACCAGCAACTTCATTTCGGGGAAACTCACCGAGACACACAACCTCTGAAGGACCCGAACCTAGAAACCGTATTCAATCTATGCATTGACGGGTGAGATGATCAACAAGGGGTACATGACATCACAAATTGCACCCGTCACTCTCTGTGTAGAGAATACCCATCATGAAACATTCACCCCATTTGTCCTCACTAACAGCCAAACTGAGAAAATCCTAGGCCGCCCTTGGTTAATTCAACATCAACCCTCGATAGATTGGGCTACTGGGAAAATTCTGAGCTGGGGCTGCGATTGCTCAAACACTAACCATTTGCATTCCCCTAGTGACAACCCTGACTCCATGTTAGTGAACTCTACATCTATTGAGAGCCCTAAGGAGAATCTATCTACCAGTGTCCCCTCATGCTATGCCTCCTTTGCAGATGTCTTCAATCCAATTGCAGCCTCCAAGCTACCCCCACATTGACCCTGGGATTGCGCCATAGACCTCATTCTTGGAGAACCCATTCATAAGGGCAGAATTTACTCCTTGTTCATCCCCGAAGAGACTTTAAAACAGGGGTACATAAGACCTTCTACTTCACCAGCTGCGGCTAGTTTCTTTTTTGTCCCGAAGAAAGATGGTGGTTTACGACCTTGTATTGACTACAGCGCCCTAAACAAAATAACGGTGAAGTTTCCTCCCTAGAACAACTCCGTGACGCCCGTATATTCACTAAGTTAGATCTAAGAAGTGCTTACAACCTAATCAGAATCATGAAGGGAGAAGAGTGGAAAATGGCTTTCATTACCCGGGCTGGGCACTACGAATATCTAGTAATGCTGTACTGTCTAGTAAATGCCCCCTCCGTGTTCCAAAGTTTCATGGATAAGGTCCTCCGATAGTTCCTGAACCGGTTTGCCCTTGTCTACATTGACGGCATACTCATTTTCTCTCGCAACGAAAGTGAACACCAGCATCATGTTACCCAAGTGCTCAATCTACTCCGAGAGTTCTCCCTGTTTGTGAAGGCAGAGAAATGCGTCTTCCACCAGCCCTCTATTGAATTGCTAGGTCACCACATCAGCGCAAGAGAGGTAAAAATGGATGACCGTAAGACCCAAGCAATCACTTCCTGGTCTACTTCCAAGTCAGTGAAAGATCTTCAGAGGTTCCTGGGCTTCGCAAACTTTAATCGCCGTTTCATTGATCAGTACAGTATGATTACCACACTATTGACATCTCTTCTCAAGGGTAAGCCGAAAACACTTCAATGGACTCCAGAAGCTGAACAGGCCTTCCAGACATTGAAAACCACATTCATGAAGGCCCCCTTGCTGCAGCACCCAGACCCAGAGAAAAAAAAAAATATTGTGGAAGTGGACGCCTCTACAACAGGCGTGGGAGCCATCCTATCCCAGTACTCTGAACAATCATCAAAACCCATGTCTTGTGCCTTCTTCTCGAGAAAACTATCTCCAGCCGAGAGAAACTATGACATTCAAAAACGGGAACTCCTTGCCGTGAAACTTGCCCTGGAAGAATGGAGGCACTGGTTGGAGGGAGCCCGACAACCTTTTCTCGTACTTACCGACCACAAAAACCTCCAGTACCTAAAATAAGCGAAGAGACTCAACCCTCGCTAGGCCAGGTGGGCCCTATTCTTTACCCGGTTTCACTTTCAAATATCTTACCACCCCGGATCCAAGAATACAAGGGCTGACACCTTATCACGCCTCTACACCCTAGAAGAAACCCCAGAAGAGTCAGAGACCATCTTGCCTACTAGGCTATTTGTCAATCCGATCCAGTGGTACCTAGACAGCTACTCCGTGAACAATCCCGAAACCAACCCATTCCACCCATGTGTCCGGCGGGTAAGATCTACATGCCTGATGACCATAGTATGCCCCCTCACCTCCGATGCTCACACATCTGTGGGAACAGGTCATCCCGGAGTCGGTAAGACATTCACCAATCTCCAAAGGAAATTCTGGTGGCCGAGAATGCTAGAGGATATCAAGGAGTTTACCCAAGGATGTCCCCTCTGTGCCATGATCAATGTACCTCGACAACTACCTACCGGAAAGCTCCTCCCATTGCCGATTTCCCATCACCCTTGGTCCCACATTGGGGTTGATTTCATCACCGATCTCCCAGTCTCAGACGGTAACACCATCCTTGTGGCCATAGATAGATTCTCAAAGGCATGTAGACTGATTCCCGTGAAAGCCCTACCCACAGCCTTTGAAACAGCTGAACTTCGGTTTGAACATGTATTTCGTAACTTCGGCATTCTAGAAGATATTGTTTCGGACAGGGGGCTTCAGTTTATTTCGAGGGTCTGGAGGTTGTTCTTTGCCCTTCTCAACGTCACACTAAGTCTCACTTCCGGCTACCACCCACGGACAAACGGTCCAAAATCTCTGGAACCGGTACTCAGTCTGGGCCGAATATGTCCAAAATTCCCTCCGACAGACATCTACCAATCTAACTCCATTCCAATGCATTCTCGGTTTTCAACCTACCCTGTTCCCCTGGTCTGGGGAACCGTCTTATGTTCTTACAGTGAACACCTGGTTCCGAAACAGCGAGAGAGTCTGGAACCAGGCACACCACCACCTTCAACAGGCTGTAAACCGCCATCAACGCTTCATGGATGTTCACCGTCAGCAAACCCCTACCTACCAGCCTGGCCAACTGGAATGGTTCTCCACATGGGACATCCGTTTATGACAGCCATGTCGAAAATTAAGCCCAAGGTACATAGGACCATTCCCGATAGAACGACAGATCAACCCAGTCACCTACTGACTCCAACTTCCCGCTCAGTACCGAATAGACCCCACTTTTCACGCCTCGCTGTTAAAACCCTATCACTTACCTGTTTCTGTTCCCTCTGCAGACCAGGTCCCTGACGACAACCCCCATTACAACCCATCGACGCTGAACCCATCTACATGGTGAAGCAGATCCTGGACTCCCGGCGTCGTGGTGGGCGATTAGAGTACTTGGTGGACTGGGAGGATTATGGACCAGAAGAAAAAGGGTTGGGTGACCTTGGAGGGGGGGGGGGGGGTAGTGTCAGGGACCAGGCAGACCCAGTCTCAGCCAATCCACAATGCTCACGCTCCCTGAGTATTAATCACCCGCACCTGATCACCCTCACCAAGGCACTATAAAGCACTCACCTCAGCACCAGTTCACCGTCAAGCCTCCAACAGGAATCGACCTCACGATCTTGTCTCCAGATCACCTCGCTTCCAGAAGTAACGTATACTTACCTTTGAGAAGCTAACCTGTGAGTCTTTGTTCTCCTGTCTCCAGGACTCCTGTGATAAACCAGTTACCTGAATTCCCTACAAGCTTCGATATCTCCTGTGTTCTCGTAAAACTCTCTGGGCAGTGGCCTCTCCTGTAAAAGCAAAAGAGACAAGTATTAGTATTCCAAAATTGTGTGGCTTTCACTTCTCTCCAATTGACTAACTCACCTGAATTTCGCCGCTCACTAAGTGATCTGCACAGAACCCGCACCTGAAATTAACTCCTACTCACCTTTCATGAACTCTTGTAAAAATAAATACAGTGTTGAATTTACTAACCTCTGTCTCCAGTGTATATACTGACTATAATATAATATAATATAATATAATATAATATAATATAATATAATAATATAATAATGTTTGTCTTCATAAGATTTCAGCAAAATGCTTCTGAAATGACTCTTGACATCACAAATTCATCATGAATTCCTCTTTCTGTTTGATCATCTACTGGGTCCCTTCTGGTATTTAACATCCACTTTTTGCAATCCAATCAATTTCCAAATGGATAAAATCAAGCCCCAGCCTCATATTTTCTCACTCAACACATCAGATTACAGAAGTAAAATGGGTTCGAACAGTTTTGTGTTTGACAGGCAAGATCTTGTCTGATGCCTGCGTGTGTAATTCAGTGGAAAAGTCTGTGTAACTTCTAAACGAGGGCATGTTTTTTTCTGCACGATCATTTGCATAGCTAATCTGATATTTACGTGTATCAATTGCTCCATTAATTAGGTCAGTGATCAAAGCCGGATCACTTGGGAAATAAGGAAGACTGTGATTTCTGACTGAGCGTGGCACTTTTCCAGATATGATAAAACATGTTTGAGAGCTGATGGGGAAGTGCGGCGTCATTTCTTGCAGATAAGAGCAACACAAAAGACACTGCATTCTTATATAAGAGAGAAACACCACCATTAAAATGTGTTGGAGAGGAGAGAAGAAGAAAAGCATAGCCACCTTTGGTCTTGTACTAAAGGTGGAAATATAGTCCACTTCTGCCATCTGCTGTTCTGGATGTGATATTTATAATCATTGGATCAGATGGAGATCCAGAAGGAATGTCTCAAACATCCTTACTTCTTCTGCTATAACTGATATTTTGCGTGTATGTTTAAGAGACTTTTGATAATCAAACTCTCGTCTTAGAAATCTTAACACTACGTAGAGCTCTCTTCAGGTTAATCCTGCCTTCAGTTTACAGCAGATAAACTCCAAATCATCTAAGAAGAACAAAATACTAAATAAATGACAAACCATCTGTTTTCTTTGGCAAATGGCTTTCTGCAGTGAGGAGAAGAAAAAGTGATCAATTAGAAAGGCATGAGCAAATTAAAAAATTGCTGTTGCTTTGCTTTAATTGTATCCAGTGGAGTGATTCTGTCTTGATATTTAGATCACGCGCACAGACTACACACTACTGAAGCGAAGAAGTTGTCCTCATCATCATTGATTAAATTGTCTCTGAATTAACAAAGCGCTTGCTCATAAATGAAGGTAATGGTCCTCAACTCATCTAAAACATTTATGACTAGCACATCCATTTATATACACACAAATTACACTGAAGTTTGAAAATTTCGATGTAGAAGCAAATCATTCTTTGATTTTGATTATTTTGATTTATAAATACACTTACGAAAAATGGCAAGTAAAACAATTAAATGTGATTTTTTTTTAGAATAAAAACTAAAATTTTATTTTTTTAGTTTTATTAACTTAAAAAAATCTCAAAATATCAACAGTTTTATTGTTAACAGAATAATAAATAAATAAATCAAAATTAGTTAACTGAAATAACATGAGCTAAAAAAAAAATTATTCATTAAATAGCATGCCTCCGAAACCAAAGTTTTATTAGTTTTTGGTAAATGGTATATTACAACAATGGAAATATTTACAATCCAAACATTAAAAAGCCCATAATAATTTAATGCAGTTAAGCAATTTCAAAATGATAACAATGAGCATGGTAGCCCTAAAACACTAAACTAAAATAAAAGCAAGAAAAGAAATTCATAACTAACAAGGATAAAGTCAAAAAGCTGTATTTACAGGTCAGGCAGTTTTGAGTTTTACAGTTTTACATTATTGAGTTATAATATATTTACTTATTGAGATAAAACTTATTTATTTAGCCTTTATTTTCATTTTAAGTACTAAAATAAGTCAAACTAAATAAACTTAACCTAAAAAAAAAAATATATATATATATATATATATATATATATATATATATATATATATATAAATTATACAAAACATACTAACTAACTAACTAAATAAATAAAGGAAATGACCTAACAAACTAAAATCAAATATTAAAAACTAAAATAGGTCTGTGTTTGATTGCTCTACATGTCAATCAGACGGTCTCTTCTAGTCAAAGCAAACATTTCTTGTTAGGCTCTACATGAACTTATCACAAACGTAATAATAAATACAAATTGATACCAAAAATGATAGCTTCACCTTTGATCTTTAACCTCTGCCCTCACATGCACCTCATCATATTTCCAGCTAGAAGGACTCTATTGACATCTGCTTCTGGCACCACGAGGTGAGACAGCTCTGTCCAATGGGACCAATTTACCCAAAGGGAGCGACAGAAAGAGTGAGAGACGGCCTTCACATTGTGCTTTCTGATGTGTGTCCAGGCCAGTCCCTTTTCCAGCATTCAACAGGTTGCCAATTAATCAGTTTCGACCCACTGAGAGTCACTCATGCCTAGAGCCGTTCCCTCCAGAGACGAGGCACATCTCTCGCTCGTTCTCGCTCTGCTTCCACCCAAACATGATTAATCTCCAGACAGCTCCGATTTTTCACCTGTGGACACTCAAGCTCTCAAACATATGTATAACCTTAGGTGTGCATTATCAGGATCGTACTGATTAATTGGAGGCACAAATGTTACAAATTGAACTTGTATAGATTGGCGCCTCTAGCGGCTTTCCGCTCAGACTGAGACGTAAAGCAGCCAAAGACAGAGCCTTGTCTAATTAAAAGCTAACATCCAGATTAAATGGGTCGTATCATGAGGCATCAAAGTTTCCTTCAGTTCACTGTGCTGAGAAAACATACTGTTTTATTCCAGTTCTGTGCTTCCACAACTTTCTGATGTCTAAAAGATGGATAAATATTTCAAACGCCATTAGTTTGGTGTTCAACAACTTGACCCGTCAAAATGAGATCATTATTCCTGAACAAATACTGAAAGTAAAATCAGAGAAAATACTGTTAGTTGTTATGCTGATTCTGGCTGTGTATAGCACCTACTGTACAATCAGGGTTATTATCCATAACTAAATCTGAAAACAAAACCATTTCACTATCGAAAGGAATGTAAACAGTAACAATAATCAAATAAAATAATCATAAAGACATAATTTAGCTATAGCCAAGGCAACATTTCTCATTTTCTCATTGAGTTGTATGAGGTACTAAAATAACTTAAGTGTAAAGAGACATATTTAAAAAGAAAACACAGATTTTTGACAGAAAGCACCACAAAATTATTTTAACTAAAATGAAAATTAAAACAACAACATTCTAATTCAAAATCTTAAAAAGCTACAATAGTGTCTCAATAAAACTAAAATAATAATGTACATAACATCGCATATCCTTCAGAAGAATCACAAGTTTTAACAATTTGATCATTTCAGCCTGATCTTAAAGAAAAACATTATGAATATTATGAAAAATGTTTCAGCTCTTTTTATGCATACAGTGAAAGTCAATAAGGTCCAAAGCAACACTGTATAGTTCAAATAAAGAAATACATTTGGCATTCCTTACAACCTCATTAACATTATTACAAAATTGTTTAGGGAAATGATGTGAGTTTGAGTATGATATGTACAATTTAACTGATGCTGGAATGTTAGGGATTTTAGCACTTTTTCAGATTTAATATTTAATGCAACATTTTGAGGTGCAGTTTCTTTACTTTCATTTATAGCTAAATGCTGTGGCCTTCTCACATATAAAAATAACTCCCTGAGGTTTCAGCAGTTATTTTTTAACACCCTGATTAAATTTCATTTTAGGAAGAGGGAGGTTGGCCTCCTTAAAACCAGCGACAGATGTTGTTTTGAGGGTAGTTAAGGTACTTTGACTCTTCTCTGGGGCAAAGGGCACAAACATGCAGATTTTTAACACGTTATGAAATCATACTGGCAGAGAAGGGTCAAAAAGATACACACCATCCTAATGAAAGCAGACAGACATTTGAGAAATCAATAGCTGTTACACTTTGGCAAAACACTGACAGAAGGAAAAGTAATTATAAGTCTGTTCCCCTCAGAGTAACCTCACTCTGTATGCCGTGTTTATCTGAGAATAAGTGTTTGTCGGAGTCTGTCTGTCTTGCATTAGTGACAGTACAGTGTGACTAATCTTCGCTGATGCTGGAATTGGAGACAGAATAAAGTGAGAGAAAGGAAAACAGCTTGGGAAACCCATCCAGAGCAGAATAACAAGCCACCAGAGGATGTGTTTTACCCTGATTTTACAACCTAAAACAACATGACTGTGAGTAGCTTTTACAAAACAGCATTAGAAAACACACAGATGTTCAATAGTACATATATTAGTCAGTCATTTGTTTATCATATGCACAGAAACACGGGGCATGGAAAACCTTAGATTCAGACACATATTAGACATTAACCAAACAAAAAGAAACAGTTTAAAAGAGTCATTTGTTTTTGAATCGGACTACACTGGTCACACTGTATGTTATAGATTGACTGAAAAAGTACCCAATTAAAGAGTCATTCCCTTGTGATTCACACTATACTGGTCACGCTGTATGTTTGTGATTCTGTATAAAAGAACCAGTTTAAAAGAGAAACTTGCCGGTGTATCAAGGAGTCGGAGGCGTTCGGATCCATATGCAGCATTTATTAAACAGAATGGTCATACAGGCAGAGATCAGGAATGGCGTCAGGTGTGTCAGGGTAAGGATAGCTGAAGCGAAACAGTCGTTCCGAAGCTTTGCGAGATCCCGAAGCGCAGATGTGTCGAAACACTGAGCCGAAGCGTGATTCGAAACACCCATGTCACGTGACTATGACCAAACGAAGCCTCGAAGTGTTTCACTAATTGTTTCATCAGGTGTGGTCCGCCGAATCAGTGTTTGATTGGAACGGTCGGGAACAGACCACACAATCGCACATCTGTATAAAAGTGAAATAAACGCATTTTGACCTCGTGGGTTTTTGTGAGAGGAGTTTGACTTTGAGATAGCGGATTTTTGGTGATATAGTGACATAGTGCGATTTGATTAGTTATAGGCAATTTAGACTTACATTTAAATTTACACAACACATTGACTGAGAGGCTAGAGACAGACAGAGTATACATATAGTGACACATTAATAGATACATAGATATAAATATATATAGACAGCTAGATTAATAGATAGATACATATATAGATAGATTACAGATACATATATAAATACATATATTATAGATAGATACATATATAGATAAATAGATTATAGATACATATCTAGATACATAGATCGATTCATATATAGAAAGATAGATTTGGATAGATAGATAAAATGGAAGCTCCCCAGAAGAGATGCCGTACATCTGTGGTGTGGGAGCATTTCCATTTAGAAACCCCAAATAAAGTGAGATGTGTGTATTGTGATCGGCAGCTAGCCTACTGCAACAATACATCATCCATGATGCGCCATTTGAGGAGCACTCATCCTGCCATTTTGCAGGGTGCAGAGGATGGCATTCCCCCTGTACCTAGGCCTGCTACTGACACTGCTGGGCCATCTAAGCAAGGTATGCATTGTTTGGGATATAATTATAATTGAAATATAATTACAACCTTTTGGGACACTGTTTATAAAGTTTATAAGTTATATAAAGCACTGATTATAAACACTGGAAGGTTTCCAAATAATGAACCAGTAGGCTATACTTTTAATAGATGTGCACTAATTGAAGCTGTATTTTTCCAATGTATTTGTCTGAAAGTATGTTTTGTCTTCTCTTTTAAAAGTCAGACAGAGGGAATTGGATGAGGCTCTTATAAACATGGTGGTGAAGGATCTGCAGCCCTTCACCATCGTGGACGATGAGGGATTCAGGGCATTTGTGAACAAGCTTGATCCAAGCTATGTCCTCCCATCCCAGAAGGTGCTTAAAATAATGGTCAGCGAAAAGTACAACAAAGCCAAGGAGAAGACAATGGAGGACCTACAAAAGGCCGAATTTGTTAGCCTTACAGCTGACATGTGGTCCTCCATTAATATGGATGGATATCTTGGTGTGACTTGCCATTACATAACACCAGAGGCAAAAATGGCAACTGTTGTACTGGGTGTAAGGAGGTTTTACCAAACCCACACAGCCCAGCATCTCATGGAGGCTAAAGCCTTGCTAATGGCTGAGTGGGGAATAACCTCCAAAGTTCAGTGCATGGTGACTGACAATGCATCTAACATGATCCTAAGTGCCCAGCTACTCCACCTTCGCCATGTCCCATGTTTTGCTCATACTTTAAATTTGATTGTGAAAAAGGCACTAGATCAAACCCCAGTCATCAATGAAATACGCCAGAAGGCCAGAAAGATAGTGGGGTTGTTCAGATCCAGCTGCAAAGCAAAGGACAAGCTTGTGGAGATGCAGAGCTTGATGGGAAGACCAACTCTGAAACTGATACAGGAGGTTGACACGAGATGGAACAGCACATTTGACATGCTACAGCGCTTGTATGACCAACGTGAACCAGTGACTGCTGCACTTTCCAACTTAAACAATGATACTGCTCCCCTGACAAGTATTGATTATGACATTATTGAACAATCATTGTCAATACTGCAACCATTCAAACTCGCAACAACAGAGATGTCAGAGGAAAAGAGAGTGTCTGCTTCAAAGCTTATACCACTGTACAGGATGTTGCAGCACAAGCTTGCACAGAAAAAAGGAAATGCAACGCAGGAATCAACTGTTCAATTAGGTAGGCCACAATGACCATACTACCCATGTGATTGGCCATAACTGTCATATTATTGTCATTATTATAAATATGTGTTTCTCCTGTTTTGGCTCATAGGCTCACATCTGCAAGAAGGTCTGCACTCCAGATGTGGAGGTTATGAGAGTTTTAGAGCCTTGGCACTGGCTACACGGCTGGACCCAAGGTTCAAAAATGTGGCATTTGGAAATGCTGCCAAAGCCCAGGAAGCTGAAAAGCATATCACACTGGAGTGTGCTTCACTGATGCGTTCAAACACAAATCCTAGTGAGCAGTTTCAGTCTGTGTTATGTTATGTAATCTGAATCATGTAATATAATATATCCTTCATATATGCCGTCAGTTTAGGATTTGTTACTAATTGCTGTTTTCATTTTTATTCAGACCCAGAAATGTCAACATCACACCCATCATCATCATCATCATCACCATCACCATCAACATCAACACCAGTAGAAACACAGGACAGTTTATGGGAACTTTTTGATACTCGCATCCATCCAACCAAGATGATACACAATGCTACAGCTGATGCCACAGTGGAAGTGAAAAAATACATCAACGATGCGTATTTGCTCAGAACTCATGATCCACTAACTTACTGGAAAGAGAGAGCAGAAATCTTTCCTCATTTGTATGTCCTTGCAAAAAAATATCTTTGTATGCCAGCAACAAGTGTCCCTTGTGAGAGGATTTTTTCAAAGGCTGGAGAAATTATCTGTAAAAAAAGAAGTAGGCTTAGTCCTTCCACAGCAGATAAATTAATATTTTTGAATAAAAATCTCTAAAAAAGTGAGACATTGTGGCTTGATTTCTTTTATTAATATTCATTTTTCATGACCAAAATAACATTATGCACAGTGAGGAGCCTATAGGTTACAAGCTTCACATATTAGAACATTATAATAATAAAAAAACAACACATTTTTTTAATGGCTCGTCAAGGTTGTTTCAGATCAACACCTGCAAGTGACCACTAGGTGTCACCGTTGAGACGGGTGTCGGATTGATTCAAAGCCTCGAAACAATATGGCACATTTGGTTCAACTGTTTCATTGGTTCACGAGGCCTCGATTTTGCCATCACTAACAAACACAGGGAAAAACACTCGGAAATGTCAGACTGGCTAAACAAGACTTCGCAGTGAGTGAGAGTGAGTGTGCTGCTTTTATGTGTGTGTGTAAATGAGGTGCAGGTGTGGCAAGGAAATTGGCTGATGAATGAGGTGCAGGTGTGGCAGGGTGATTGTGATGCAGTGACTCATGGGTAATGTAGTTCGGGTGTGGTGCAACAGTATGAGAGGTGCTAGTGTCCAAGTGATATCTGGTGGTTGATGGGTGGAATGGTCCTGAGTGGAGTGCCCTCTACTGAAGCTCATGGGCACTCCATCTAATGATCGTGACAGCCGGTCACTCAGACTTCACTGGTCATGTTGTATGTTATTTATTTACCGTAAAATAACCATTATAAAGAGTCATCTGTTACCAATTTAAAAGTTCAGTAATTGTTTGTGATTCAAAACACACTGGTCATGCTGTATGTTTTTGATGCACTAAATAAAACCGTTTTAAAAGAGTCATATGTTTATTATTTGCCCTGGTCACACTGTGTGTTTTCAATTCACAAAAAAAAAAACATTATAAAGAGCAATTTGTTTGTGATTGTTTGTTACACTGTATGTTTTTGATTCACTAAGAAGAACCATTTGAGTCATATGTTGTGATTCGGACTTTACTGGTTGTGTGCGTGTTTCTGATTCAGTAATTATATCGCACTGGCCATGCTATATGTTTTGGTTTAAAATATTCAAACAAATTTTGATTCAGTTGTAAATTTGATTGCACTGGTAACTTATGTTTTTGATTCATTTAAAAGATTTTGCAGAAATAATCTGTTGGCTCTTTACAGTTAGATATAAATACAGCAGCATTTTATAAACACAGAATGTGCCCATCCCATCACAATGTAGAGTCAGAGCTGTCCATTTAATAAATGATCCTTTACAAGCTTGTATTATAACATGACACCCTTATATGATCATGGCATTACAATTCTCATGGTAAACATAGAAATGCCCTTCATCACTGCATATTGTTGTCAGCACACACCTCACTGTATGCATAAACAAAACCAAAACAACATTATGGAATTCCTTTGGCAGTCATTTACAAGAAAACTGACCGCAGACAGTAAATCCTCATTATTAAGCTTCCTATTTCAAGCTTGCCTCCAGACATTTAAAGGTTCACTATCAGACAGCTGTGTGTGTGTGTGTGTGTGTGTGTGTGTTTGTGTGTGTGTGTGTGTGTATCAGAGATGTGGACCTGTATCTCACCCCTGCTCCACAGATGGATTACCTTCATTTGTTCAGCGGCGGTTGCCCTCCTTCTTCACCTCAGGGCTTTATGCCTTCAGTCAGATTTAAATCAGGGCCTGATTGCTTGACTTCTTATATTAAAGCTGTGAGGCTGTATCAGTCTTTCTGAAGTATTAAAACAACTGTGTTCATGTTTCAGAAGCAACAGAAATAGACTGTTACTTTATCTCAGGCAGAGATCGAGTGAGGGGAGGAACAATAAATTAATTTCTGCTAAAAGTATTTTATGTGGTGAAGGTGATGTGAATGTGGTATAAGAATAAGTGGCCTTGTGTTATGTGTAAAAGCAGCTAGAGAGGCTCTGAAGAGCACCTAGATTGTCAAACCATGAACAATTACACTTTCCTTTAACTGTACTTGTTCTTGATGAGTATTATCTTGTCTTCAAAAATTTCAAGTTCTGTATGGAGTCTAGATAGATTGTTAAAACAGCTCAAACTTGATTAACGCACTCAACATCTGAATATTAGGTTCAAACTTCATGATTCTAGTTTTTGAAATAATTGGTCATAAACAATTTTCAAAATGAAAAATAATGGATTTCTCTTCACTTTAGAGAACCCAGACCCAAAACATACTCTGTAGTAATTTACATGTCTGAAATATAGCCATACTGTAATCTACACTGAAAGCAATGCTGAAAATCATTTCAAAACATTCACTAATAACCACTGATAAGTTAGTTATGAGCTTCATTAATAAAATAACCAAAAAAAAAAACATAAAACATTATTTTATTGCATCTTGTAGCAAAAAAAAATAATAATAATAATAATAATGGTAAAAATAAACTGTACATAAACACATTTAAAGAGCATAAAAATGCTTTTGTAAATAATCATTAGAATCTACCGTATTTTTCAGACTATAATTCGCACCTGAGTATAAGTTGCATCAGTCCAAAAATAGGTCATGATGAGGAAAAAACATATATAAGTCGCACTGGAATATAAGTTGCATTTAGTTAGAACCAAGAACTAAGAGAAAACATTACCGTCTACAGCCGCGAGAGGGCGCTCTATGTCTTCAGTGTAGACTACAGGAGCATTGAGCAGCATAGAGCGCCCTCTCGCGGCTGGAGACGGTAATGTTTTCTCTTGGTTCATTTCTCTCGGTTCATGTCAAATTAATTTTGATAAATAAGTCGCACCTGACTATAAGTCGCAGGACCAGCCAAACTATGAAAAAAAGTGCGACTTATAGTCTGGAAAATACTGTACTAAGTCATACAAAGTCTAAATTATCAGATGAGTCATAATGAGATAAAATGACTTGAAAAATGTGAAATATGAGATACTGTTAAAATTATGAGATAAAAAGTACATTATGAAACACTAACTTCTAACTTCAAAATCTACATAATGAGACACTATATCATTATTGTGAGATAAAATTATTAAAATGAGATAAGTTGGTATTACTATAAATGTATGTTTAGAAGTCACAGTTTATTCTGTGTGGCTTCCAGAATAATAATAATAATAATAATAATAATAAATACAATAAATCTCAATAGAACATTAAGGTTACAGAAATTACATCCAATTAAAACGTCCATACAAGAAAGAAATATCACAAATCTTCACAGAGCTTCACAGAGTTGCCTTCTCCTGTAATCTATTGTGTGTGAGTTTCTATGTGAGCAGTTTGTTATAACTACAAAAACCACACTATACTATTGCCTGCTCTCTGTAAACAATTCGGTTAAAGTCTGAGAAAAATGTTTAGTCGTTGAGCAGAGTGTGGTGTGTTTTATCTCGGCCCAGCCGCTGGGAAGATAAGATCAGCGTTCAGGCCATGGCGGCCTTGGCTTCAGGTTCTGGGGGACTAAATGAGACTCTGGATGACAGAACTGCATCTCAGTCTAATGAGTAAATACATCACAGCGGTCAGTGATTTATACCGGAGCCCATAGTGACATTTTTGTGGCATACTGGAGCCAGTGTGCTTCATCCTTGATCTCTCTTTTACTTCACCTTCCTCATACCTCTCCCTCCCTTTCTCTCGCTCTCATTTTCTCTGTGTGAGAACGAGTGTGGCATTCTGAGTGGGCTACTTCAGCAGTGAATAAAGGACGTTACGTGTGTGTGTGTGTGTGTGTGTGTGTGCGTGTGTGTGTGTTATGAGGTGTCAGGAACAGTGCTGGATGAATAGTGATGTGCATTAGACGGCAATAAAGACCTCAAAATATAGCAGGAGGAGAATAATGTTTGTACCTTTGTCACCACTCTCCATTTCTCAGCTCTTCTGAAGGACAAGCTCAACATGGGAGCTCTCTCTCTCTCTCTCTCTCTCTCTCTCTCTCACACACACACACACGTAAAAATACATTCTCTCAGTCTTATGATTGAAATTTTGCTATTATCTACACTCTGCAGGCAATGCAGAATTGCATTTAAGTGACATTTATTAATGAAGCAAACTATTATAATACACTAAAGATCAAAAGTGCATGCATTCCAGTGGGTCAGAGACTAAGCACAGGATTCCAATTAATCAGCCAATATGTTTAAAAATACACAAATACTGGATATAAAATTATAAATAACCCTAGATTTGACCCTGGTACACAAAACCAGTCATAAGGGTACATTTTTCAAAATGAAAATATGGAACATGATCTTTCCTTAATATCTTAATGATTTTTGACATAAAAGAAAAATCTATAATGTTGACCCATTCAATGATTTGTTGTCTATTGCGACAAATATAGCTATGCTACTTATGACTGCTTTTGTGCTGCAGGGTCACATATGAACATTCAATCAATACTGATTTAGAGTTGTTAGCCGTGCACCTTGCCTTGAACAGTCTCAAAGGTCACTTACGAACGGACAACACAGCGACCGTTGCGTACATCAACCGACAAGGTTGTCTGCGCTGCCGTCGCATGTCACAACTTGCCCGCCACATCCTCCTTTGGAGTCAGAAGGCTCTGAGGTCACTTCGTGCTCTTCACATTCCAGGCCTGCTCAACCGTACAGCCGATGAGCTGTCTCGAGCAATGCTCCCGGGAGAATGGCGACTCCATCCCCTGACAGTCCAGCTGATTTGGAGACGGTTCGGAGCCGCTCAGGTAGACCTGTTTGCTTCTCCAGAGACCACTCACTGCCAGTTGTTCTACTCCCTGACCGAGGGAACTCTCTGCATGGACGCACTGGCACACAGCTGGCTGCGGGGCATACGCAAGTATGCGTTTCCCCCAGTGAGCCTTCTCGCACAGACACTGTGCAAAGTCCGGGAGGACGAGGAGCAAGTCTGGCTAGTGGCACCGTATTGGCCCACTCAGACCTGGTTCTCTGAACTTGTGCTCATCGCGACAGCCCCTCCTTGGCTGATTCCTCTGAGGAATGATCTACTGACACAGAGAAGGGGCACCATTTGGCACCCACATCCAGACCTTTGGAAACTCCATGTCCCGGCCCCCTCTATACCCTCTTGGGACCTGACTCTAGTGCTTAAACACTACAGCAGGGCCCATTCAAGCCTTTGCATTCAGTTGAGCTAAAGTTTCTTTCATTGAAAACTCTGCTCCTGCTTGCACTGGCCTCCATCAAGAGGGTAGGGGACCTGCATGTATTTTTGGTCAACGATTCATGCCTAGAGTTTGGGCCAGCTGACTCCCAGGTAATCCTGAGGCCCCGGCCTGGCTATATGCACATGGTTCCCACTAAACCCTTCAAAGACCAAGTGGTGAACCTGCAAGTACTGCCCCTGGAGGAGGCAGACCCAGCCCTGGCTTTGCTCTGTCCCATTTGAGAATTGAGATGCTACATAGACCAGACACAAAGCTTCAGGACCTCAGACCAGCTCTTTGTCTGTTACGGAGGCTGGCAGAAGGGGAGTGCCGTCTCTAAGAAGAGGATGGCCCACTGGATTGTGGATGCCATAACCCTGGCTTATCAGGCATAGGGTGTGCCCTGCCCGTTCAGACTTCTGCCTTCAAAAGAGGGTTTTAATCACCTCAAATTTCTCCATATACACCTAAATGGATGCTATATGTGTATTTACTCCCGAGACCTTGTTCAGGAAGGATAGAGCTTCTGGACAGGTACGTTTTCCCAATGTTATCCAATCTCACCCAGTGAGGTAGTGCATTGACAATGGTGAGTGGAACTACTTGTTCCGAGCCCTGGCCTACACATATTAGAGGGGCAGGCGGCTCGCACAGGGCACTGGAAGGGGCAGCGCCCATGGTTCTTTTGTAGGGATCCCATTTTGCGTAGGTCACCGACGTGGCGTCGAGAGTGACTGATTGAAAGGGAACGTCTTGGTTACGTATGGTAACCCTCGTTCCCTGAAGGAACGTCCAGTTGCCATGGTTGTTGTACCGCTGCTGAGCAGACGGACATCTGGCTCGGCTCCTCTGCGAAAACCTGGTATGCATTGCACTTGCTGCCACCTTATACTCACGCTGTGATCAGCGGCAGCTGGATGCAATAATTGCATGCCAATGTGCATTGGCTCATTTAGTTTACACTCGAAGTAGATTGGTCTATCGAAGCGATATCCCATTTTGCATCGGTCACCAACGTGGCGTCTCCGTTCCCTCCTTCAGGGAACGAGGGTTACCATACGTAACCGAGACGTTTCAGTTTTTTATTGTCCACTTACTTTAGCCACTTTCTTCAAAAACATGCAGTATCTCTGCTTCAGTATATGTAATGTAAGGTGCTGACTTTAGGCTGCAGTATTTCTGTGTTCTAGGTGATGTATTTGTTCCAGCGCAGCAAATGCTCAGTCAGGAGAAAATCCTACATTATGAGGAAGGAGCGACATATGGGCTTAATTAATGAAATAGTGCATCGGCTACAGGACAGCACTTTGAAAGTTAGTTTTCTAGAGATGGAAAGATGCAGAGAGGGAAAGAGATGAAGTGATGCTCTGCTCCTATGAGAGTCATAATAGAAAGAATTAACATGCCGACATCAGCCAGTTTTAAAGCACTCCTGAGCTGCTCATTCTCTGTCATCTGTACTTTTATTTTCTGAGGTGAAACAGCAAACTCAACATTTCTATCTGCATATAAGATGCTGCTGTTTCAAGAGAGCAGTGGTCTAAAGATGCAGTAGGGGTTGACCCCCCCACCCCCCCCACCCCCCAAAAAAAATCTAATCAATAGATAAAAATGAATTTCTTAAAAGTATTTGTATTGCACAAATGTTTTACTGAATGTGCTTTTAAGTCAGTCAACACTAGGTGGCAGAAAGTGGCATATGGTAAATCCAGCCTTTTGACTTAATTTTTGCAAACAAAAAAATACCAAATAGCAGGGTAATTTTAATAGTTTTTTTTAACATGACTGTACCACAGTAAAGTGTGGTGTACCATGTAAATCTCATGGTGCATGAATAAGTTAATCATTATGTAGCTCAAAGTGCTGCGGGTTTGTTTGCTATAAACTTACGTTGAGCAACTGAACTGTTTATTGTGAGTGTTTCCATGCCTGGTTTCCCCTCAGAGAGTAAGAAACTGAGGTTACCATTCAGCTCAAAGCAGAATTGGTCTGAAGCCCAAGAGTGAGTGGCTAACTGCATAAGATAAGAGTAAGGCCCTCTGTCTGATACCCATCTGTGAAAAATTTTGCTTATAGCAATACATGCAGTATTATTCATGCCAGGGTGCATTACTTGCCTGGAGAGAAGATGAGAATAGGGCACTTTTACATGCACAAACATAGCACACATTGTATTGGTGGATGAATTAATAGAGAATTAATGCTTTAATGATTAAACATTAGAAGTTTATCTTCCTTCATTTTGAAGCCAATGTAACTAATTCCTCCACCAAAAGGGAAAACAAATTATCTCACCTACTTGTCGTTCCAAACCATTATGACTTTCATTCTTATGTTGAAAGCAAAATATGCATTTTTGAATAATATCCTGAATGCTGTATTGCTTTTGCATTCATTTTTGTAACTTGAAATCTATCCTAGCCATTTCTCGAAAAAAAAAAAAAGACCATCAATTTTATAATTTCTCCCTTTGTACAGTACGTCATACAGGTTTGGAACAACATGAAGGTGAATAAATAATTTTTCCTTTTCATTTCTGGCTGAAGTAATCATCTAAAAATTGACCATCAATTTTATAATTTCTCCCTTTGTACAGTACGTCATACAGGTTTGGAACAACATCAAGGTGAATAAATAATTTTTCCTTTTCATTTCTGGCTGAAGTAATCATCTAAAAATCTTGCAACAAGAGCACACAAATCTCTGCTGTACAGTGAGGTTTTCAGTAAGAATATATGTCAGCAGTTGATAGAGGATAACACCAGAATCCTCTGACCTTCATGGCTTTCTTACAAACTGCAGTGAATTTCAAGATGAACCGTGAAATTCAACACCTGTTTGAGACACATGCAACCTTAAAAGTCTCTAAAAGTATGTATTCAGACTTTGAACCCCCTCGTGTAACACTCTGAAATGGCTTATTCTCACAGCGAGGCATCATATGCATGTTTTTGGATTTTGGCACATTTTAATACAAAACTGTGTTAATCTAAACAACAATTTAGGAGATATTATGTCTGACATGTTGTATATACGAGAGACAAAGAATAAACTGGAGGGTTTGTGGATGAAGGCATATGTTGCTGCTGTGAGGGAATCTCCTGAGGGAATAACTAGCTGTGTAATTAGGTTGAAAATGTTTATTAGTATTCACAGGTCACTGAGGGTTCAGAATTTGATGTGTAATCAAGGGTTTTTGTGTATTTTCTCAACCTTATCAGCCATGACAGTTTTTATTTTTATTTTTTATTTTTTTTTAATATGTACAGACTGTGTGCTCCTATGTTTTTTTTTTTTTCAGGTAAACATAAAAAATGTTGATCCAGGAACATTCACCGAGTACAACATGTTCCTGGATTAACATCCTTGTTGATCCAGGAACAACATTCCAATCAACCAATGAGAATAGAGATATAACTTTTCAGGAATTATCTGTTTTAGGCTTACAATCAGGGTTAGGTGCTTCTACACCCTTGTTAATTAGTTTGTATTTCCCACTAATTTTAGGTATACATCATGTGTAGAGTTAGGTTTAGTGGGTAGGGATTGGGTCAAGTCTATATTTTGGACAATTATGTTGACCCAGGAACATGTCTTACTTGGCAAAATCATATAGTTTTATTGTATTAGTATTAAATACTATTAGGAATAATATTAATAATAAAATTATGAATAACATTAAAAATAAAATAAAATATTATTTTTTAAATAAAGTTGCAGACAATAACATCAAAATCAACCTCTGATTGCCATTTCACTATTGCAAACAAGTTCTCTTCTCATGAGCCATACAGTAATACCAATAAATTGCTGTAAAATTACTTTACCAGTAAATACAAATATGCACTGTTTACACAGACAACAATGTTCTATCTTTTTACCAGTAAAGCACCATTCATGCACCAGTCTCAAAATACTGGTAAATTCTGTGACACCGTTAACCAGTTAAGACCTTTAAACGGCTGTGCCTCCCGTTGTTGTGTTTATAAACATGGAGGGGTATGCATGGTCACTGTTTTTGTTGGTGTTTTCATTTTCTGCATTGACACAGAGCAAATTACTGGTAATTTTCTGGTAATGTTACAACTTCTTACACTGGTAAATTGCCAGAACTAATTTACTGGCATTTTTGTAAAAGTCCTGTTCACATATGATGATCTCTTAATGGTAATTTAATCAGTAATTTACCAGGATAGACAGTATGTGTAAAAGGGGCTATAATTAAATTAAATGACTACTGTAGGGTTCAGATACTAATCATAATTCTATGCTGGTGTGCCAAAAGACTAATATATATGATATATATATATATATATATATATATATATATATATATATATATATTTAGCGTTGTTGGGTAGGCTAAAGTAAAACTAAACTAAATCCTCAGATATTCAGGTTTGTATGATCAACTTGGCGCCGTTACAGGATGGCTGCCTCCGTGACGTGCTCTACATATGTTTTTGTCTTTTTGTTAGTTTGTCCTGTCTTTAGTTATATTCCTGCAATCAGTTTCACCAGGGATGAACTGCTGAACATTCGGCAGAACGCACCACAAGATGTTTTTCCGGATTTAAATTATTCAGACATTTTATTGAATATTGTTATCGGAGGAGCAGCGGCGCTGATCAAACGCTTCAGGACGCGCAGGCGGGGAAAGCGAGCTGGCGTGCTCGTCAGACTCAGGAAGCGCGGATTTCGAACGCCGTTGCCTAGCATCCATCTGGCAAATCTACGCTCTCTACCCAACAAAACGGACGAACTGCTTCTGCTCTCTCGGACAAATAAAGATTTCTCCCACTCTGCTGCTCTGTGTTTCACGGAAACCTGGCTGAATGACGCCATACCGGACAGCGCACTCCATCTGCCGGGCTTTCAGCTGTTTAGAGCGGATCGCGACGCAGAATCAACGGGGAAATCGCGCGGCGGCGGGACATGCTTTTACATCAATGAACGGTGGTGTACAGATGTAACTGTGTTAAAGAAGATGTGCTGTCCTGATCTAGAAATGCAGTTTGTCAACTGCAAGCCGTTCTATTCGCCGCGGGAGTTTCACTCGCTCATTCTGGTTAGTGTTTACATTCCTCCACAAGCGCAAGTAAGTCTGGCTTTACAGAAACTCGCTGAGCACATCACAGAGATAGAACAACAACACCCGGACTCTGTTTTAATCATTCTCGGGGACTTTAATAAAGCCAATCTCTCCCGTGAACTGCCAAAATACAGACAGCATGTTACCTGTCCCACCAGAGACAGTAATATATTGGATCACTGTTACACAACAATAAAGGATGCATATCACTCTGTTCCACAAGCAGCTTTGGGACGTTCTGATCACCTTCTGGTTCATCTTATACCGACCTACAGGCAGAAACTAAAATCAGCTAAACCTGTATTAAGGACTGTAAAAAGATGGACTAATGAAACAGAGCAGGATTTACAATCTTGTTTTGACCTCACTGATTGGAGTGTTTTTGAAGCTGCTTCCACCGATCTGGACGAACTCACAGAGACCGTAACATCATATATCAGTTTCTGTGAGGATATGTGTATTCCTACCAAGACTCAACTAAATTACAACAATGACAAACTGTGGTTCACTGCAAAACTCAGACAGCTCCGCCAGGCCAAAGAAGATGCTTACAGGAAGGGGGACAATGTCTTGTATAAACAGGCTAAATACACACTGGAAAAGGAGATCAGAGTGGCAAAGAGGAATTATTCTGAAAAAAAATAAGGACTCAGTTCACTTCGTACGACTCAGCATCAGTGTGGAAAAGTCTAAAGAAGATCACCAATTACAAGACACCACCCCCCAGCACTGTGGAGAATCAACGACTGGCAGACGATCTGAACGAGTTTTACTGCAGGTTTGAAAGAACACCCATCACCTGCCCTGAACACCTCTCCACACAACCGTTCACACCATTAACAGCTCCTGTCACCAACCCTGAATGCCTCTCCAAACAACCGTTCACACCATTAACAGCTCCTGCAACCCATCCTGAACACCTCTCCAATCAAGCACTCTCACCATTCACACCTCCTGCATCCCCCCTCTCCCCCACACCTGCAATACAGATCAGCGAGGATGCGGTGCGCCAGGTCTTCCGGAAGCAGAAAAGGAAAAAAGCACCAGGCCCAGATTGTGTTACACCAGCCTGTCTGAAATCCTGTGCTGACCAGCTGGCCCCCATCTTCACAAAGATCTTCAACAGATCGCTGGAGCTGTGCAAAGTCCCTTCACGCTTCAAACGCTCCACCATCATCCCCATCCCAAAGAAACCCAAAATTACAGGACTAAATGACTACAGGCCTGTGGCTTTAACATCCGTAGTCATGAAGTCATTTGAAAAACTGGTGCTGGCCCACCTGAAGGACATCACTGGACCCTTGCTGGATCCTCTTCAGTTTGCCTACAGAGCAAACAGGTCTGTGGACGATGCAGTAAACATTGGACTGCATTATGTTCTGCAACACCTAGACAGACCGGGAACCTATGTGAGGATCCTGTTTGTGGACTTCAGCTTGGCTTTTAACACGATCATGCCAAACCTCCTCCTGCCCAAGCTAACTCAGCTCTCCGTGCCCACCTCCGTCTGTCAGTGGATCAACAGCTTCCTGACAGACAGGCAGCAGCTAGTGAGGCTGGGAAAATACACATCCAGCACCCGTACAATCAGCACCGGAGCTCCCCAGGGCTGTGTTCTCTCCCCACTGCTCTTCTCCATGTACACTAATGATTGTACATCTAAGGACCCCTCTGTCAAGCTCCTGAAGTTTGCAGATGACACCACACTCATCGGCCTCATTCAGGACGGTGACGAGTCTGCTTACAGGCAGGAGGTTAAAGAGCTGGCTGTCTGGTGCACTCTCAACAGCCTGGAGCTTAACACGCTCAAAACAGTGGAGATGATTGTGGACTTCAGGAGAAACCCCCCTGCACTCCCCTCACTCACCATCATGAACAGCACTGTGACTGCAGTGGAGTCATTCAGGTTCCTGGGCACCACTATCTCTCAGGACCTGAAGTGGGAGATTCACATTGACTCCATTGTGAAAAAGGCCCAGCAGAGGTTGTACTTCCTTCGCCAGCTGAGGAAGTTTAACCTGCCACAGGAGCTGCAGAAACAGTTCTACTCCACCATCATCGAATCCATCCTCTGCACTTCAGTAACTGTCTGGTTCAGCTCAGCTTCTAAATCTGACCTCAGAAGACTACAGAGGGTAGTCCGGACTGCTGAGCGAATCATCGGTTCAACTCTCCAATCTATTCAAGAACTGTACTTATCCAGAGTGAGCAAAAGGGCTGTTAAAATCACTCTGGACCCCTCACATCCAGCACACTCCCTCTTTGAACTGTTGCCATCTGGTCGACGCTACAGAGCACTGAGCACCAGAACGACCAGACACAGGAACAGTTTCTTCCCTCAGGCAATCCATCTTATGAACAGCTGATACACACTGAACACACTACACTTTATATTTATATACACATACACTTAATTTATCTAACACACATACTTAGTAAACACTTAAATTTTGCACATAATATACATGTACATACATAACTGCATTTTTGTAATATACCTGCCTACAATTGTCAATTTGTATTTTGTCATTCCTTATCTACTTATTTGTATTTTTATATTCTTTTATTATGTGTTTTATGTTCTGTCGCTGTCATTCTGTTGTACTGCAGAGCTTCAAATTCCTCGTATGTGTAAACATACCTGGCAATAAAGCTCATTCTGATTCTGATGCATGCAACATTATTAAAAGCTGCACAAACGGAGAGGAATGTTCTCTCAGAATGGTTTGTAACGGACTTGACAAGACTCACGACTGAATAAGTGGCATGTGGCAAGTGGCCACTTATTCAGTTGTGAGTCATGTCAGGTCCTTTACAAACTATTCTGAGAGAACGTAAGGTCGTAATGGCTCCTGAGAGCTCGTCCAATTGACTGGAGCTAGATTTCACACCTGGCCCCATTTACTCAACACAATAAATGACTCAAAGGGGAATAAGAATTGCCTTTTTAAGAGAAAACATAAAAAACAGGCGCTTGCAGCTGCTATAAATGAGCACTTTTGTCAGTTCTAGCTGTGGCCTAGCTACTAACTAACACAAGCAAATTTGAGGGTAATTGCTTTGGACCTGTAATGGTTGTACAAGTCAATGAAAAGCTGTTGGCATTTTAACAGCATGCCAGGCCTACTCAGAAAATAATGAGCTTTGCAATGACAACAGTGGTCTTAGGAGAGAAGTCTGGATGATTAATCAAACATGTTGGGACAGGAAAGTCTGGAGTACGGGAATATGGAAATCACACTGTGGAGGTTAAAGCCCTGTCTATTTGTGTTGTGAAAGCTTTGTCCTGTTGATCTGTTGAGGGTTTTCCTTGTGCAAAGCTGCCCCAGGATTTGTTTTCATGACCCGGGAAATGTAGAACTGAACATTGCTGATGGATATTCCTACAATAGACACAAACGGAAAACAGGATGTCAGGACTTTTGAAAACATCAGAATACTGGTGGTGTTTCTCGCTTACAGTTTTTCTCATGCTCTTTTTATTGTCTGCTGGAACACAGATGAGCGCCAAAGACGTATTTTACAATTCCCGAGTAAGGTATCATGAGCATATTTGCACATTTCCCCTTCGTTGCACCTAATTCTCTGTGTCTTTTCTCTCTTGTTTTTCTCAATTAACTTTTCACAAATCTCAAACCTCAGATCTGACTTTACCTGCAACCAGCTTGTAATAAATATCAATACACTCTTAAAAATAACGGTTCTTTATTGGCATCAGTGGTTACATGAAGAACCTTTAACATCCATGGAATCTTACTATTGCACTAAAACTTCTTCATTGTGTAAAAAATGTTCTTTAGATTATTAAAATGTTCTAAGAACTAAAACAAAAATTGTTCTTTTATAAAATTAAAGGGAACACAAAATGGCATTGCTTAAAAATCTCCTTTTTATGCTATTATTTTTAGGAATGTAGATCTAACAATACAGTACACATCCTTTACATACATATTGATGGAGTAGTGTGGCTAATGTAATCTTCAGAGCTGTCCCTCACCTTTCTCTCCTTCTTTCATCCCAAGAACATCAATATAAGGCTTCACTTTAAAGCACGTTGCCATGCATCTGCCAGAAATGTGTGGTTAAACCAATCTGTTATCCGTCTGCGTGTTTTGGTAGGTTCATTTTCCCCAGAGCAAGCTCAAAATGCTGGCTGGTTAGTTTAAACATAATCCTGTGAGGAATGTTGTCATGCCTTGTTCTCCGGTACATTCAGGACGTTCCCGCTCTACGCGTGGCCAATGCAAACAGCATGGCAACTGTTGATTTTGACGGCGAACGGACGGCGAAATCTTATATTTGGGACATTTTGAACTCACTGTCCCAAAATTCATTCCTATTTCATGCAGTAATCTAATACTCTGCTTTCCCTTATTTGTAAAGTTACAGAGTACATGGCTTTTTCACTCATCTGCTGCAAAAGTGTAGGACACAGCAGGCAATAACAAAATAAAGACATTTTGTGCATAGCACATATCAATATTCAGCAAGTACAGTATAATCAAATCAAAGAGATATGGCTCAGCGAGAGACTAAGGCAGTCTTCCACACCAAAGACTAATGTGCTTTTAGCTCTCTGATCTTGTTTTTCTTTCAAGTGCTTTATGGCTCAACAGCAACGCCGGTCCATCAGAAGAGGCAAGGGATGCTGAATCTCCTTTAAAATAATTGTTTTGAATAACTGTAATGACTACAGTGATCAAATTAACTAGCTCAAAGCAATGGTGTCTTCAAATAAGGTGATTCCAGTGGATCCTGTGCCAGATGGGGAAGTTATGGCCTAGATGGGGAAGTCGTGGCCTAGTGGTTAGAGAGTTTGACTAGGGTTGGGGGTTCGAGTCTTGGGCCGGCAATACCACAACTTAGGTGCTCTTGAGCAAGGCACTGAACCCCCAACTGCTCCCCGGGCGCCGCAGCATAAATGGCTACCCACTGCTCTGGGTGTGTGTTCACAGTGTGTGTGTGTGTGTTCACTGCTGTGTGTGTGCACTTTGGATCGGTTAAATGCAGAGCACAAATTCTGAGAATGGGTCACCATACTTGGCTGAATGTCATGTCACTTTCAGATGAGCAAAACTGGCAATACAAGGTTGTTGTTGTTGTTTTTTTGTAAACAAGGAATTATAGACATTGGGATTAAGCGGCATCAGCTATGTGCACTAAGTGCAAATAGCAACTAGATGTTATTTACACTAAGTGAAAACAGCATATTTTCTTAGAGATTTACACTGTGTAAATTATATTTACACTATGTAAAAATAGCAGGATGTTCTGCTAGTTGTACTATTGATTGCAAATAGTGGCACATATCTGCACCTCAGTATTGTACATTATAGAATTAATAACATTAATGCACTAATTACATATTGAGTGTAAATAATCATTTTAACTAAAAAAAATTGAATTAAACTTTATTGAGTACTTCTTGTGCTAGACTCAGGATCTGTGCCCCTCCCTAGGCCATAAGTGGGAACCGCAGCCCTCTGTGGGCTGGACGTGGAAACAGGGGCCCTCTCTGTGCTTGACTCAGGATCTGTGCCCCTCCCTGGGCCAGACGTGGGAACCACAGCCCTCTGTGGGCTGGACTTGGGAATGGAACTGACAGAGGGCTCTGACGAAGGAGAATGGACAGGGGGCAGGTCGGACCATAAATCCAATTTGCATATACCACAGTCACAGATCCACAATAAGCTCCCCCTCAGCCATGGTGTAGGGGGTGGAGCTCCTCTCCGTGTTCTCACTGTCCATGGCTCTTTCCCTCGTGGTGGGTGTTATAGCCAGATCTTACACCTGATCTGACTTTACTTGCAGCTCCAGCTCCGCGGCAATCCTAGGCACTGTTACTCCGTTCAGTGATGGCTCGTCGGTCGCAGTGGGCTCGGGCTTGAGCTCTGCACAGCAGGGTGATAGTGGGCTAGGCTCTGGGTCTGGCTGTGCTCTGGATCGGGAATAGATGCTCTCCAGACACTGGATGATAGATTCCCTCCAGCTCAGTCCAGTGGTGTCTGGGAGGTCAACGGGGAGGTAGTAGTTTGCCCCGATCAAAAACAGTGAGTTCAGTGCAGCATCATCCAATGTTGTTAGAACGGCAAACTAGCTGAACGCAACCGCATATTCCACAAGGGACAGTCTTTATGGGCTAGGGAGATGAACAAAGCAGCAAGGGGATCCATGGGGAAACAATCAGTGATGCGCGGATTGATCCAAAATGAGCGGGTGCCTGCGGTCACCCGCGTTAATCCGTGGTTACGAGTCATCCAAAAATAGTTTTAATGATATTCGGGTCGAGTCGTTTGAAATAAAGTTGCCAATTAAACCTTTGTATAGTACTAGACACAATTTTGAAATGCATAGGCCATGTATTGCAATTTTGTAATCTATATGAAATGTGCATTTCTCTCTGGCATTAGTCCGCATCGTCAACTTCATCTTTGCAGTGACACAGAAAACACCAGTTTATTGCTAAACAATTAAATGTCTCCTTGCTAATTTAGACACATTCATAATCATTACTTTAACCGGTTCTTTGTTTGCGGTCATAACGCTTATTATCCGACCCCACGGAATGAGTGAGCATAGCGGAATATTCAGAAATGCGCTCCCCATTCACGAGCTCTGATCGGAACAAATCCGAACCTAACTGTCTGCTGAACTTGCAGAAACATAAAAAAAATAAATAAATAAATTAGTTCAAATTATGAGCTTATTGACAATTTTTTTTATAATTCTTGACAAAATTTGAATATATTAAGTTTTTTTTTGTTTGTTTTGCCTCTTTCCTCTGTCTATGGCCCAATGACGCTACGATGAGCAATTACTACTCTTAAAAAATGCGGGTCAGGAACCGGGTCGGATACAATATTTTATTTTTATTTTTTTGCGGCCCGAGTTGCGGGCGGGTTAGTTGAAAACGTCGGTCGGTTGCGGGTTGTTTATACACTGACCCGCGCATCACTGGAAACAATGGGAAACAAAATGGGTGGGAAAACATACCAATAAACTCTTTGTCGGTCCCGTGTTATGTCAGGATTGCTATAGAGAGGAGCAAGGAATGTGGAAACGAGGGATGACCAACTTTGGGCTGCTTTAAAATAATTTTAGTAGGTTTAACGTTACATAATCAACTCAGAACAGACATTATTTTCACTATAAACACGAGATACCATGAAATGTAAATCATTGTTCTAGTGTGAGTTGAATAAAACTTCCACATTCAGGAAACAGGTAGATAGGCTTTTTTTTTTTTATTAAAAAACATAAATATATTTATTATACATCAAATTTATTCCATTCCTTCTTATCAACACCATGAATAAGCATTTTAATTGTATTATAATCTAATTACAAGTGCTGAATTTTTGGGTAACACTTTATTTTAAGGTGTTCTTGTTGCACATGTTATGTGTACTTACTATTATAATAACAATAAATTATTCATCATTACATGCAATTAACCCTTAGCCGAACCCTAACCATATAGTAAGTACATGTAGTTAATTATTATTACTCACTACTTAAATGTATAAGTACACTGTAACAAGGATACTTTAAAATAAAATGTAAACAATTTAAAAATTCAAGATAAAAAAAATCTATTTATGAATTAACTAACTGATTCTGTAATAATAGCAGTTCTCAATCTCATGGGAGAAGATTATGAGTAAATAACTTAAATTAAATCAGTTTCTCACAAAAAGTTATCATATGACATCATAAAATAATAGTGCCATGGGTATTGTGAACTAGATATTTCACATCATATTCCACATTAGAAGTGAAATTGACTACTTTCTGAATCCTTTAAGGTTAAAGATTGAACCAGTATATTATGCAAATTCTCCTTTTAGTTCCACAGAAGAAAGACAGTCATGTAGCTTTGGAATATGAGGGTGAGTCAGTTATGACAGAATTTGGGTAAGTATCACTCCAATAAATCTCACATATGGAAAACACATTCATGTCTATAAAACTTGAACGATCTCATTGGACAGATCTGTATAAATAAAGTAAATGACTACTGTTCTGTAATAAAATATTTTTGTGCTTAGAAATCAACACAATGTGCTGATGTATAAATGGAGGGCAATTCAGTAGTTCAACAATAAGCTGAGAGTTGAGAGTTGGGAAAATGAATAGGTTTCATCTTAATCAGCTTGAGGCTCTTGCCTGTGGGGAGGGGTGATAAGAGGCAGTTAACAGGATGTTAAGAGTCTACAATTATTTGCAGACCCTTGCGTTAAATTCAGAGAATTTCAAAGATGGAGGTGAGATCAGAGCTAGTGAATTTTGGGACTAAATGCAGAGTCAAATCTAGTCTTCTGAGCTTTGGAGCTGTTTAGTAAACTTTCTATTATTATCAACAAGTAAAACTGCGGCATAAATTTTATGGCAACCCTAATGTTTAGAGCAGTGAGTGTAAGAACAATTCCCTTAAGTTATTAAAAACCCTTAGTTGAAATGTTATGGATATTAAAATAAGTTTTTCATAAGGAGCTAGTTACAACCAGCAGCTGGTCATTAATAGTCAGAAGCCAGATGAGCACTCATCCGTCTTCAGAAGTCAAAAATATGTTAACCCATCCAGTTAAAGTAAGCAGGAACATCAATCCTGTGAGCTGATGCACTATGTTTTTTTAGATCAGCAGCCTTAACAAACTGTGTTTTATACTGTTGTAAGATCTGTGAAGTCACAAAGATTAAAGTCTCAAACACAAAGAGATATTATTTTCTAAAAGTTAAGACTCATCCACGCCTTCCTAAAATGCTTCATTCAAACATGCTCCCACATATCTACATCACTGTATGGGATGATTTGCTTAACAAAATGTTTACGCAAAGAAAGCGTAAACATTACGCAATATTTCGCTGTAATATTGTTGCCACTGCCAACATGTTCTGGAGATGCTGAGTGGTAAGGGGCATAACATTTCCGTCACACGTTTGAGGTTATTTGGAAAATCATAATGCACTGGATAGCTGGCAAATCAGAGTACACCGCGCTTTACAGAATGATGAGCTTTGTAAAAACTGACGCATTTCAGAAAGGCGGAACAGAGAGGAGTGACAATAATCCACAGTATGTGAAAAAATGTTTGTGTTTTCTCACTCACATTGCATGACACCAAATACACAAAATAATGCTATTTTTAGCAATGTCATATGACCCCTTTAAATTGTACATGATTTATTACCTCAGTTCGATCCACTCTAAAGATATAAGTCCAATGCAAAATTAAAAAAAAAGCATTTTGTCAGATATGTATCTGCTATATTTTAACAGTGATAGCTATAAATGGTTTCAGAAGTATTCATTTGATTTTGGTTTGTGAGTTCATCTCCAGTTACAAATGTTTTAAAACAGGGTTAAATTTGAAATCTATGCACTCAGGATTAATTTCTTTATAAATCTTTATAGTTTCTTTACATTATGCTAATACCTGTTACATATTCCAATGTTTACTGAGTCTGGGCTTCCTCTGCATATTTAAATAAGGCTTGTAGAATACTGTTAGTTTTTGTAGTGTAAGTGAGGTGTATTTGACTGTTTTCATCTGTCTTTGGTTTACTGGAAAATGCTTTTAAATGGAACAGCTTGTTCCAAATTCTGCTGACTTTTTTGATGATGATGATGAGTGCAAAAAATTGTGTTTGGAAAAACATGAGACAAAGTCACATCTCTCCTAGCACCTGGGTGGATGAACCTAGGCCATGCACCAGACATCCCTGCTTGTTCAGAAGGATGAAAGGAAGTCAGGGGAGGCACGCTAGATATTCAAGTCCCTTCACAGATGGTGATGTTGACTCTGGAAGCCTGTGCAAAGACCCGGCTTTGTTGGAATTCAGGAAACAGCTCTAGCACTAGGGCCATGTGGGATCTCAAAAAAAGAACATGTTAGATTGAGTGAGCGAGGGAGAGGGAAAAAGAGAGAGAGGGAGGGGGAGAGATTTTTTTTTTACATTTTTTTACAGACCATTGTAAGCAGTAAGAAAGGCAAATATTGAAGTGCAGAGGAGAGCAACAGGCAGGCATCTCCAGAGAGAGCCTGAGAGCAATGCTCAGTCCACTGACAACAACGCAACATCCGGACAGTAAGGAAAAGGGAGGTTTTTCATACTGCAGCCTGCCCTGGGGCCTCAGAAATCATCTGCCTTCTTCACAGCAATGCTTGGACCACATACTGAACCAAGGACAAAGTTTCTTCACTGCATGTAGTCTGACTTGCACATGGACACAGTAAGTCATCTATGCCTTTCCACCTTTAACCTGCTTGGATCAAGGGATATAAATTGAAGTTTCACTGTCCACTCTTTTCTGAAGTAGCTTAGACGTTGTTTTACATGCAAGTCTTGTCAATATGCTGCCTGTGGTTTTCGTGACATGGTGGGTCTGGGTGTTCCTTGGAAGCGTAGGTGGACAGTCCCAATCTCAGCATCAATCTCAGACTGACAACTCAAACCCATGGAGACAGATGATTCAATGGGAGAACAATGGACGTGTGTTCAGTCTTCTCAACAGTGGGGCTGAATACGTCCCGGCTCGGGTTCAGGAGCGTGAAGGGAACCCCCGAGTGATTTTAGCGGACGCTCCCAACCGTCGATCACAGGGTGGGAATGTACGGAGGCAAGCACCCTCCAGAGGAACTTCTGTGATTGTGAGAGGCCAAGTCAGACATCCGTTTGGGTTTGGCCAGGTGCCAGATAACTGGCGTCAAGGTGCAGCTGGAACAGGTGAAACGAGTCGCTTCCAGTCATCTTCCGGCTCTCGGCTCTTTAGACCATCCTCTGGCTCATCCTCCTCCTCATCCTCTTCTTCTTATTCACAGTATCCATTCCCTCAACAGCCTCCTTATTCTTCTCTTTATGACTCGGATCTAGACAGGTCATACGAACCTCCCTTCCGTGGGACGGGGTACTCCACGGGCACTGGTGGTGGCTATGCCGGAGGAGGATATGGAGGAGGTGGATACTCCACTGGAAGTTTTAGAGGAGGTAGCTATAATGGAGGGGGTACTGCAACTGAGGACAGGCATCAACACTATGCCACTTATGGTCAACCAAACCAAGATGTTCCTGCCCAGCCTGCACAGCCACCAGTCTCTGATGGACTGGACCACAGGTACATGCACAGTCTGTACAACGAGGACTCTCAAGATGCTGCAGTACCTGTCTCTAGCAACACAGGCTCATTCCAGCCTGCGGTGCAAAGCCCCCAGTATGAACAGTTTCCCCCCTTTGGAAGGCCCCAACCACAGCCTTCGTTTGTACAACCACCTCCACGTAACCCTCTCATCTCTAACAATGCAGAGAGCCCCAGCGTGAATGCAGGGAGTGTTTATCGTCCTCAGCAAAGAGGTATGATGCATATCCACATCGTATACACTTGTGAAAGAATCTCTTTGTACATCCCTCACTAATTTTACTCAATAGTTTGGGTAATAGACCAGCAGTCCAGAAAGTGTGTTTTGCATATATCGTACTGAATGCTACTATGTTTCCTTGTGATTCACGTGACGAGCAATTCTGCAGGCTGCTATGCTAAGTTAAGTTAATCACAAAGGAACTACGGTAGGCACTTAAGCTCTTGCACGGCTGGAGTTTGGGGAAATGGATGCATGTGTGGGGCTTGTTTTAGATTCTTGCTCTCAACAAAAGGAAGTGAGAAAAGCAGAGAGACATCTAAAAAATGTAGCTCTTCTGCCATCTCTTTGTGTTTCCTGGCAGCCCTTTGGATTTAGCAAACATGTAACCCAAGGGACTAAGACTGCACAAAATTGATTGTAAAGTGGTTTGCTTATGCAGCTGGAAAATGTTTCTGTTTGTTTCCTCATAAGGAGTCAAAAATGTACTCTCTCCAAATGTCTGAACATGTCTGAACACCCCCCCCCCACACACACATTGCCATTGTGTTTCAATTTACAATCAAAGAAGTCCCAAGTCCATCTTCATCTCAGAGACTGGGTTATTGAAACCAGGTGTTGTGGGTGTAAGAGTATGTGGTAGTTTGTGTGTGTGCTTAGTGCCTATGGATACTCGCTCTGCACAAAGAGTGCTCATTGTTTGAAGATTTGGTTCTGGTTTTGGTGAAGACTGCATTGCGAGGGCTAATGGTGAATGTTCCCAGTATTTGCTTTAGAGGCTGGGGTAAGGTTCTCAAGTTGCTTGGTTGTTGCGGGCTGGGTGGTGAACATGAGCGGTGTGTGTATGTGTGTGTGGGGGGGTTGTGGGGTGTTACTGCATAAGGAGTGGGGAGATGGAAAGTACTCAGCACACATGGGGTCCATTGCCTCAGGAAACAGAAAATATTTTGCTAGCCCCTAAATAAAAGTGTGTGTGTGCAAATATGTGAACGTGTGTGAGGAGACGGGTGTGTGTGTAAGGCCTTTGGGACTGAGTCTGTGACCACTGCCAAGGTTCATTTTGTAATGTGAAATGGTCTTTGTCTCTTGCTTGAGTCACTTCACGCACGACTAATCACCCTAGTTTACAAAATCTGGTCATAAGGGAAATGGGTGTAAACTCAATCCACTGGAAGGTACACATGTGGAAAAAATTTACATTACTCATTACCCAATGATGCAATCACAAACAAATAAGTTGAAATCAGAGCTCCAGCCTGCGGGAATACATATTATCTGTCAATCTGAGTATTAGAAATTGATATAACATTAGATGGGACAAATTTACTTGACTTGACTTACATTGTACATTGTATTGAATAGTGACCATTGATTTATTTTACTTACATCTTGCTAAAAACAGTATGCTGTCATCATGTTTTTCTAAATTCTTGTAGACCTTATAAGGAAATTAAGTCAACTGCTTTTTTAGTATTGCGGGCATCCAACAGAATTTTGTGAAACGTGGAGACTGTGTAAAGAAACTTTTGCTTCATAACCACAGTCTTTCACACTATCTTTACACTGTTTACAAAAGCTGACCAAAGAAGTTTCCTGAGGCCTTTTCTGAAGTCTGTTTCAGACCAAGCTGGCAAATCAGATGTGCACACAGAGATGGAGATGGCAAAGCATTCACTGACTCTAGTGAAGGGCGACACTATCTGAAATAAGGAGACTGGCCAAGGGCATTATGTTTTATAGAGTGAAAGTTGTTCCCTACTCTAAACATGCCTCCAGCAGAGATTAGATCTGCACTCCAGATTGTTGCTTGCTGGAAACAGCTGAATTTTGATGCTACTCCAAACTGGTTTATGTTTGTTATTGCAAAAAAATAAATAATAATAATAAAATGCTGCTGGATGACCATCAAAGTCTTGCTGGTTAAGGTATTTAAGAGGCCTAGTGGGACTCCAGTATCATACGCTGGAGTCCATTGGTACAGATCTTCTCAACAGGGATCTTTTCTCTGAAATCCATGACATGCAAAGCAGGAAAGCAAATATGCTGTCGCCATCCCTTTGAAGAAATGTTAATGTACACCTATGGACTTTGACTGCACTGTTATTATTTTCATAAGATTATTTAGACAGAAAGTGAGCTTGCATTTTAAGTGTAAATAAAGGTGATAAGTATGTAGTTTCTGTACTGGCCCTGGACAGAGTTTTATGAACATTAGCTGTTACCACTAGCTCTGTTTTTCAACAAACTTGGTCACATGCCCGATTCAGATCCAGCAGGGAAGTGGTCTCATTTTTGTTTCGCTGTCACCTCTCCCTCATCTTTTGTACTCTCTCTCGCTCTCTCCCTCTCTAGGTGCAACACTTTGTTCTTTTTTTCTTATTTTTGCGTGACCTTGAAACCAGATGAGAAACAGTGTTTGATGCATTATACTGTGAGGCTTCAGCATTATATCCTCAAAACCCTCTTCATCTCTTGTGTATTTTTTCAAAGGCATACTTATTTGGTTACAGACATTTTTCAAATATTTCGCTTTTTTTTTTACATTTAAAAGTATGTAACATCAGAACAGCTCAGAAAATTAAAGACAAACATTTGTCCCCAGGACAGTGTGTTATGATATTGTTATTATCCTGCTTGTTTTTATGGTCAAAGCTTATCTCCTAAGATGGTCTGTTTGCTTGTTTTAATGGAATTTGAACATTTGGTGGTCAGTTTTAGAGTAGTTTTGGACTTGTTCATCATGGTCAGACTGGTCAGTTTGGTGGTTTTAAAGTGGTTTTGGATACTTTTCTGATGGCCAGGCATTTGGACACACTTTAGCTTGTCAAACTTGTCATTTTGGTGGTTTTAGAGTTTTGGACTCATTTTTGTTCTTCAGACCAGTTGTTTTGGTGGTTTTCAAGTGGTTTTGGACATTTTTTAGGTGATCAGACAGAAGTTTTGCACACAGGGGTGGTCAGGTGGTTTGTAACACTTTTATTTATTTATTTATTTATTTTTTTTTGTGGACAGACTAGTCAGTTTGGTGGTTATTAGAGTGGTTTTGTACAATCTGCGGGTGGTCAGACTTGTTTTTTTTTATGGTTTTAGGGTGGTTTGATGGTTTTTTAACCTGGCGTTGGTCTGTTTGGTGGTTTTAGATACTTTTTAGGTGACCAGGTGGTGGTTTTAAAGTTATTTAGATACTTATAATGTGGATTTTAGGGATTTTGGGTGCATTTTATTCTACAAACCAGCTGAAAATCAGCTTGACCAGTTATGAATACCAGCCTAGACCTAGACCTGGCCTACTAAGACCAGTTAAGAAGTTTTTCCCCTTCAGTGTAATTTCAGGAAATGTGCTTCAGCAGCTGGTTCTACACTGTAACCCTGATGATGTCTCCTGCTTTTAGGTTTGCCTGACCTGGTTCCTGACCCGAATTATGTCCAAGCTTCCACATACATTCAAAGAGCTCATATGTACTCTTTACGCTGTGCTGCAGAGGAGAAGTGTTTGGCCAGGTGAGAATCCTCAATTCTTATATTTATGAAAAGGCAAAACAAAGCTGGTCAGGCAGTATTTACACAATAACCCTCCCACACTCGTTTACATCTGTTTACACCACACCATACAATAATACTTCAAACAACTAACAAGAAGAGTGTTAGATGATGTCTGATGCAGAAGTATGGGTGGTGTCACATCATATAAATCAAGCCTGCTGTTATGAGCTCATCTCATATATACAACATGTTTTATTACTCAGTGCTGCAGTACCTCATTAAGGTTTACTTTTTATTTTTTTCTCCTCAGCTCCGCCTATAGTGCTGAAACCACAGACTACAGTGTCAGGGTTCTTCTGCGCTTCCCTCAGAGAGTGAAGAACCAAGGGACGGCTGATTTCATGCCCAACCGACCTCGTCACACCTGGGAGTGGCACAGCTGTCACCAGTGAGTCTCTCTTTTACATCTGTATATGTGGAGACCTCATGGGCATAGAATATGCAGGGTACTTGGATAACTTTTCATAAAATGTAAATTAGTCCCCCTTACTTTTGCCAGGCAGGTGTGTTCACATACAGCTTTTCTAGGGCCAGTGTAGATAAATCTACATTTTAGTCAAAGAGACAATATAGTCTATGCATGACCTGATGTTTTATTCACAATAATGAGGTGATGTGAACATTATAGAGCACTAAACACTCATGCAGTGCATGATTCATTTATACTCAAGCCAGAGGGCGTTCTCATGCAGAAAGTCCATCACAGACTCATATATATATATGACAACAGGTGTTTTCTTCTCAGTTTGTGATTGTTTAAATACTGTTCTATAACTCATATTTATTTGTACTCAGTATAAGTCAGTTGCACATGTAGAAGAGATTTGCCTGAGTGAATAGGAGGCCATATTTTTGTGAGTGGTGTAAAAGTGTGAGTGTGTGCGTGTGCATGTGTTTGTGTGTGCGCGCGTGTGTGTGTGTGTGTGTGTGTGTGTGATTTGACATTCAAATGTAGTTTGCTCAGGGATTTGGCAACCGGCACCTGAAATGTCTGTCATCCCCTCATCAAATAAGATTTAATATGTTTGGCATGTTATGGGAAATATAGTATCCCTGTGGAAACTCTGAACTCTGTCAGAGGAAAGTACCTGTTTTCCCTGCTGCAGTCCTTCAGGTATTACCACAGCTTTCCGAGAAAACACTTTTGCCAAACAGACTGCAAGAAACAGCGGCGTGACACATAGAGTCAGACTTCTGACTCACCTGCTGGGATATTCATGCATTTCAAAGACTTGACCAGAAACAAAGAACATTGCTTTAAATAATTATTTCAATGCTTAGTGAAAGTGAAAGTCGTGACATTTGCCAAGTATGGTAACCCATACTCAGATTTGGTGCTCTGCATTTAACCCATCCATGTGCACACACACAGCAGTGAGAAGTGAACACACACCCGGAGCAGTGTACACACACACACTATGAACACACACCCTGAGCAGTGGGCAGATATAGATCCAGTGCACAGGGAGCAACTGGGGGTTCAGTGTCTTGCTCAAGGTCACTTCAGTCATGAGTACTGAGGGAGGAAGAGAGCGCTGTTCATTCACTCCCCCCACCTACAGCTCCTGCCAGCACCGAGACTCAGAACAAAAGTGGCAGACTTGTTACTTAATTGTACATGTGAAAATCTCCAGTGAAAACTCTTATTTGGATCATATATTCCAAAACATTGGCGAGAATCTGTGATTCCTAAGTACAGTATCCACACATTCACCTCAAAACATTAGATTCCTGCCGGTGCACGACCCACACAAGGAAGATAATTCGACAAATAACTGCAATTGCAGGTTTCAAACAGAGATGCCGACAAAGAGGCAAAACCTATGGACTGCAGCTTTAATAATAAAAATAAAAAAACACTAGGTGGTATTGCCATGGTCCTTTTTTCATATCAGTATCGTCTCTTCTCTCTCCATCTCTGATCAGACATTACCATAGTATGGATGAGTTCAGTCACTACGATCTGTTAGAGGTCAGTAGCGGCCGGAAGGTGGCAGAGGGACACAAGGCCAGCTTCTGTCTGGAGGACACGACCTGCGACTTCGGCCATCTCAAACGATACGCCTGTACTTCACACACCCAGGTGCACTTCTGAGACACATTTGTTTATTTTTTATTAAAAATAAAATTATTAGTATGTATGTTTTTTGATTATTCTAATGTTTTGATTTGTTTTAATATTTCAGGGTCTCAGTCCAGGTTGCTATGACACATACAATGCAGATATTGATTGCCAATGGATTGACATCACTGATGTTCAGCCAGGAAACTATATACTCAAGGTAACGTTCTCAAAGATGAACAAAACATTTACACTCATTCTTCTATTTCACACTGAATGCATTTTTCATAACCTTCAAAGAGAGTCTTCTCAGAGAATATCTCGTATCTAACACATCAACAGAATACAACACGTCTCGCTAAAGGTTTGGCACGAGAAGATGTCACGCATGTCATCCGACTCTTCTGTTTGTTTATCAGTGCTCACAAATAAGACAGATACAGACATGCCTCTTCAGGCAGATCCCAGCCGCTCACTTTAAGACTTTCAGCAAAACTACAACACAACAGATGAAGTACACCTCTGCTAAAAGAGGTTGTCATTACCTTCTACTCTGAGGCTAAGATTTAATATTCTTTCATAGCAATAGAAGATTGAACAGCAAGCAGTCTGCAGGAATTAGAAGAATTGCCAAAAATGTGTCTTAGTCAAGGCTGGAGACTGACAGACAGAAATGAGCTACTAAATGTAGGGGCTATGTACTTTTTCCACAGATGACAGGTGCGGTTCTGCATATATTTTTGCTGAGGAAAAGATTTCAAAGTCAACTTTTCATTGTTTTCTCTCTCTCTCTCTCTCTCTCTCTCTCTCTCTCTCTCTCTATATATATATATATATATATATATATATATATATATATATATATATATAGTACAGACCAAAAGTTTGGACACACCTTCTCATTCAAAGAGTTTTCTTTATTTTCATGACTATGAAAATTGTAGAGTCACACTGAAGGCATCAAAACTATGAATTAACACATGTGGAATTATATACATAACAAAAAAGTGTGAAACAACTGAAAATATGTCATATTGTAGGTTCTTCAAAGTAGCCACCTTTTGCTTTGATCACTGCTTTGCACACTCTTAGCGTTCTCTTGATGAGCTTCAAGAGGTAGTCACCTGAAATGGTCTTCCAACAGTCTTGAAGGAGTTCCCCGAGAGATGCTTAGCACTTGTTGGCCCTTTTGCCTTCTGTCTGCGGTCCAGCTCACCCCTAAACCATCTCGATTGGGTTCAGGTCCGGTGACTGTGGAGGCCAGGTCATCTGGCGCAGCACCCCATCACTCTCCTTCTTGGTCAAATAGCCCTTGATGCCTTCAGTGTGACTCTACAATTTTCATAGTCATGAAAATAAAGAAAACTCTTTGAATGAGAAGGTGTGTCCAAACTTTTGGTCTGTACTGTATATATATATATATATCTGTGATGGACTTTCTGCATGAGAACGCCCTCTGGCTTCGAGTATAAATGAAACATGTACTGCATGAGTGTTTAGTGCTCTATAATGTTCACATCACCTCATTATTGTACATATATATATATATATATATATATATATATATATATATATGTGTATATATATAAATAATGTGTGTGTGTGTGTGTGTGTGTGTGTGTGTGTGTGTGTGTGTGTGTGTGTGTGTGTGTGTATCTAATGTATGTATTTATTTAGGCCCTGCATGCCCAAAATATGTAATAATGTGAGCACATATATATTTTATGGTGTGCACTTACTTTTTCACCGCACTGAAGGTCTAAATTCTGTTTAAATTCCAGCTCCAAGTTAACCCAAAGTACTTGGTGCATGAGTCGGACTACACAAACAATGTAGTCAGGTGCAATATCCACTATACGGGCCACTTTGTCAGGACAACAAACTGCAAACTCTCCCAGTAAGTACAAATCACATTTTGAGTGTTAATGGATCAGTAGCTCCATAATATTCATCTGCATGCTTTAAAGTAAAGTTTCCCAAAGGAGTTTTCACTACAGTGCCATAGAAGAACCATCTTGGGTTCCTCAAAGAATGTCTTAATGATCAGCTCTTAAAAGGACCATGTTTTTCGTAGTGCTTTAATATCTAAAGAACCTTTTTACATTGTAAAGAACATTTTGGTCAATGGTAAGGTTTCATGAATGGGAAAGGTTCTTCATGGAACCATCAATGTCAATAAAGAACCTTTAATTTTCTACATCTATGAAACTCAACAGAGCAAATGACTTGAAATGTTTCTTCTGCTTCTGTAGGTCATGATGTGTCAGATCCGGATGAATCCCCATGGAAGCGCTGTCCATTGCAATGTGAATGGAATTCCTGGTTCGGTTGTGATTTTTTATTGCGTTTGTCTCGGTTCCCATATTTGTGCTGTTCTTGTGAAGCTGGGAGGAATGAGCACACATAATGTCACCCTCACGCAAAAACAAACACACCCTGAGGAATCCCATACTTCACAGCACACCAAAGCCCAACGTCTATTTTCCTTCCAGCCACCCCATTAACCCTGATTTTTCATAAAAACACACACTTACTGCCCCCAATTAAGTCTAATTCCTTCACCATTTCAAGTGGGTTACTTCACTGGAATGCAAAGTGAGATCAGGTATGGCACTGCTGAACTGTAAGTCTTTCAGATCAGGACAATCAGCAACTGGAAACAATCCTCCTATTTTTCCAAGCCTCTCTCTTTGTCTGTGCCACTTTAGTGAAGGTGCAATACTGACGAAAGAGTCGTATGAGAGAATGGCCGGCCTGTCAGTCATCCTCCAGCAAACCAATTAAGTAAAAAGTGGTTTTAGTTTGAATGAGAGACCTGGAAAAAATAGCTTTGGGATTAAAGCACTTTGAATAAATGCCTTGAATCCAAAAGCTGGAGGCAGTTTATCAAGGTGTTTTTACCTTGGAGGTTTATTATAGTCTTTTACTCAACCTGCTGAGATTTACATTAAATTTGATTGTAATGTTGCCTTATATGTCAGTCCATTGATAATCAATAAAGCAAACTACTTAAATTCAAGCCATACTTGAGAAGTTCCCACTACAAGCAGCTGAAGCTCTATCAGTTTGGTTTTCTGTGATTAAATGGATATTTCAGGTTCAGTACAAGAATTAACAAACAGAATTTGTGGCATCATGTTGATTACTGTACCACCACAAATCATTTAATAGGTAATTACACTTGATTTGAAACCTTTAAAAGTTATTAAAGCACTTACATTAATTCTTCTGTTGTAAATTGTAGCATCGTCATGGCAGTGAAATTGTAAAATTGGTGATGTAACTAAACAGAAAAAAAAAAAAAAACAATTTTCTGCACAAAAATCATGCATATCATGAACAACTTGTGGCTGTACTATTTAAAAGTGTTTCCATTATAAGCGATCGAAATCGATTTTACTCTTTAATTGTCACCCTGTCCCGTATACAGGACACCTACATTTACTTCACTATATTACAATTAAATCTAATCTAATCTTGACAAACTATATATCGTTGGAAAGGTCTAAGACTCCCAAATATATATTTTACCAATGTTTTTTGTTAAAAATTATGTAGGAAAAGAAATACATTAATTTATGACAAGAGTGCACCCTCAAAAATCTACACTATAACAGGAGTTTTGACTTTTGTTTTAAAAAAACTTCTTCGTTGCCTTTTTCTCATCACATTTTAGAAATCATCAGAAATTATATATCAACTGACAACTTAAAATCTCAAAATTCATCCTTTAAAACCATTTTAAAATCAGACATTGCATTACCATGTAAATGGTACATCAATATCATGTTACAAAATGTTTTCATTCATGAATTATAAAAATTACGTTTGAATCGTGCACTATAAAGTCTATGTTCAAAAATGTGAGTGACAGTTAAGGGGTTTAAGTATTTTCTTTTTATTTTTTTTGGCAACCAACATTAATTATGCATTTGCCAGACAATTGTACTCTAAAGAGACTTGCATTGCATTGAAGGTATGCACTTTATCAGTTCATGGATTCCCTGGGAATCGAACTCATGACATTGCTATCGATCTACATTTGCATTTGGCAGACGGTTTTATGCGGGACTTACAATGCATTTAAGGTATGCATTTTCCCTGTGAACTGAACCCATGACCTTGCTGTTGCTAACTGCATGATCTACATTTACATTTATGCATTTGGCAAATTTTTTGTGCAAAGTGAATTACACTGCAATCAAGATATGCTTTTTTCAGTCAGTGCATTCCCTGAGAATTGAACCCATGACCTTGATGTTACTACTGTAACTACATGAGCTACATTTACATTTATGCATTTACCAAAACGTTGTATCCCCCAACCCTCCCACCCAAAAAAAAAGAAAAAAAATTTGCAATGCATTCAGTGTATGCATTTTTTCAGTTCATGCATTCCCTGGGAATTCTAAAACCATGATCTATTATTTAAGCTGCAGAAACATTATGTCACAAGTGCTGGTGTATTGAACTTGTATTGAAGCCAGGAATATTCCTTGAGTGTTAAGCTTGTAAACCTTTCTTTGTGAGATTTACTTGGACGGACGTCCATGTTGGAACATATCTATTGTTTTTTAACTGCCAATACTGGTCAGCTGCCACAGGTCTCATATATGATACAGTTAACCCACTGATGCATGCTATTGTCTAGGTAAAAAAAAATATTTTATTTTATCATATCATATTCATATCCACTGTTCTCATGTACTGTGTGGAGGGACATGCTGTACTTACTGTGTTACACTCCAGGAATTCATATTCCTTTGTATCTGAAATTGAGATTTATGCCTTGATTGTTAAATCGAACACATACTTAGTTGATACTACTGTTGCAAAGCTAACATTGCATGACTTGATGTTTCTGACAATCTTAATTCTATCCGTACCTACCTCGGAAAGAGAAAGTTAAACATATGCAGTGAAAAAGAGCTCCTTATGATGCTATGCTTGAAGAGCCCTAAACAACAAACATCCAACACACATGCTATAATCTAATAAATTCAGTTAAATGCATACAAGACAAGCTTTCTGTGGGGGTCGTCGGATATGAGTGAATGGAGTGTGTGTTATGATGCATCACATGCTTCAACCAAAGCTAAATGAATTCCTTTCTGTGGTGAGCAGTTTTATTATGAAAACTTGTTACAGTCTTTTCCCATTATCATGATCCAGATCAAATGCAGAACAGAGTTTGTCTCATCGTATCTCTTTATACTCTGAATAAATGATTATTATAACATTGATTATAGTGTAGACAGTAAATGTGTGTCTGGTTGCTATCTGCTTTTGTGGTCCAGGACAGGTGCATATCAATCTCTTTGCACTTTTGTTACCGTTGTGGTTATCGGTTTTATTTTTCTGTGCTCAGAGTTCATACTGGATCTTTAAATAAAGACTGATGTGTATATCAGCTGTTTTAGTGCTAGTGCAGTTTAATGTTTTGACTAGAGACCATCTAAATTCAATTGAAGTGGTTGGGAAAAACAATTCTGCCACACACTCATCAAACTGCTACAGTGGCAGAGTTTTAGAGAAAGTTTCACATCGTCTGTCTGCGTTTGCACAGAACATGTACTGTACTGAATGCCAGCGGTTTTGGTGTACCAAAAAAATCTATGTTTTGATTGAGAATTAGGCCAGTAATAAGAACTCTGTAACCCTAGGAGCAGAGCAAAAAAAAAAAAAAAAAAAAAATGACATCACATCCACCATTTTTTTTTATTTTATTTTTATAACAATCTACACGCACCAGAACACAATGAGCCTTTGTTAAGGTGAAGAACACTATGAGATGCTGGCTAAGCAACAAAAGATTTGTATTATTATTCTTCCTTTTGAATTGGATTTGTCACCAGCTGATTCCCTAGTTTGTGTGTATAAATATGAATGAATCCATGCATGCATTAATAAATAAATGGGTGCATGTATTTTAGTTTTTGTTTGTTTTTCAAATCATTCAAGGAATGGCTTCTTTAGCATAAACAAAGTTTTTAATAATGATAACATTTTGAGAGACCACTGGTGTGAAAAAGTGAGTGGGAACTGTGCAGTTTAAAGACTACATGCTTGTGTGCTTTCAGTGAGAAAATGATGCCAAATAAGAAGGGTAAGACCAAGTAAGACCTATTAGTGAATTCCACTGACATGACATCAGATTAGAAACAGAACTAGGAGAGTGCCAAGTAATACGTGTGCTTCGGAGTAAACACGTGCACGAGCTGATTTCCGTCACTGAGAGAACAGTCCTGAGGTCTGCAAGCCCTCAACGAGAAGAGAACAAAGATGACAGCGAACAGAGAGAGAGAGAGAAAATATAAATGCCAGACCAGAAGATCAAAAGGGCGAATATGAATCATAAGAATCTGGCATTTCAGCTTAAACCAGCATAAACCGGCTGTTCTTACTGGCATTAGCTGATTGCCAGATCGATCTAGTTTGTTGGTTTTAGAAAGGTTTTAACCTTATCACCTGTTCAGGCTTGAAGACCAGTTTGCTGACCAGCTCGGCCATGCAGGCTGGAAAACCAGACAGAGCCTCTGAAAACTAGTTTAGACTAACAAGATGGTAATTTTTTATTTTTTATTTTTTGTAGGAATGGAAAACGATGGAAAATACATGATGAAGTCAAATGCACGAGTGAGGCAACAACATGTAACAGTTCTTCAGTTAAGTCATTTGCGTTATGAAGCTCGTTATGACTCAGAAGTCATAACATTCATAAACGAAGAGAGCCACTGCAATAATGAGACCAGAGCATGCATTTTAGCCTTGATGAGCTTTTTTAACATGAATTTAGTAAATATTCAGTCACCAGTATAATGTATAGGCTATGCAACATGCTTTATGGTATTGCACATGTGTTCAGGGTATTTTTGAATCCAATTGAAAAACAGTCGTATTCAAGCATTTACATGCTTATTTTTATTTTTGTAGATCAGATTGTTTCAAGTCTACATCACCTTTTCAATTTAGTTCAAGTGTTTTTGTGGGAATGTTCGCAAAACTTTAGCTTTGAGGTTTTTTCCAAGTTATGAACAACGTTCTTCCAGTAACGTCCAGTAAAGAGTTATGGTCTTTAACAATATTAAAACGTTAGCACAAAAACATTATTTGCGCAACATTCATTGAACATTCTGTTGTATGTTTAATGTTAATGCTTTTAAAATGTGGCTACTGGTTTCAAAACATCCAAAGAACATTCACAAATAACATTCCCATAATATTAAACAAACATTTAGAAACTGAACATTTGGAAGCCATGTTTTCATAACTTCCTTAGAACTTATTTTTGGCTTTTGGCCAAGTATGAATGGATTATGTGGATCCATGTAAAAACTTGGTCACATGGTTTATGTACAAATCCAATGGAGCGTTTGATCTGCTGTTCAATATTCTTCGAGCACGACTTGTGACGATAAAGTAAGTAGAAAACATAACAGCAGACGGTCGACCTGAGATGCTTGTGTAGTGAGCAAACACGGGTTTGCTTGTTCTGCTCTCACGACATCATGACGCGATGTTCTGGATGTCACTGTGATTTATCTCCATGCAGACTGCAGTTCTCCGCCATTAAATCAAATGAATAACAACTCGGACTCAGTGGGAGATTATCTTGAAGAGAGAGACAGAGCACCACGGTAAATAATTCAACTATCACTTACGGTGAAAAACAAAAGCATGAAGATGTTTCACTTCAGCCTCAGCGACCGGCTGGTTTACTTTAATAATGACGGCCTGTTGCAAACCGAGGTCGTTCGCCTGAGCTAATGAACTCCTCATCATCTCTATTTATGTGTGCCATTAGGTTTGAAGGTCTTAGAAGAAAGAAAATGAGTTGTGTTGGCAGTCTGGCTTATGGCAGTAAACACCGGGAGTCCCTTTTTCCATCGCTCCTGTCCTCGGTGAAGGTGATTTTCCACAGCCTGCTTTCCACCCTCAGTTCTCAGTTACTCGCAAATGGACCGTTCCTGAGACAACAAGCGAGCAATAGGGGAATAAATTCTCATTACAGAGGTGCTGCTAACAGAGGGCAAAACTGTCGCAGGAATACGCTTGTTTATAAACTCTCAGACAATTGGAACGAATGAGTTGGAACGGCTCTGGAGTTGCTTATTTTACAGGTTCTTCTCAGTCCTGATGAGGCTTTAAATCCACAGATGCTGATGTGGCACAAGGGTTTAAAACATTGACAACTTTGATACATGGTGGCTCAAGAGAGCTGATCCAAATCTCACGGGATCTTCACCCTGCAGCAGGCCTTTGGGTTTTAATTCAACTGTTAAAGCAGGTGACTGTTCAGTCTGAACTATGCAACATTGACAGTTATCAAACTGAACTGAATTGAGCTCAATAATGACACTTTTGTCCTCTGTAGAGCTGCTTTACATCTGAAATTGTATCTGTTATCTATCTATCTATCTATCTATCTATCTATCTATCTATCTATCTATCTATCTATCTATCTATCTATCTCACACACAGCATTGGGATCGCTGAGACCCAGACATAAAGAAATGATGGTCAAGAGAACTACGATGCTTAAAAGCACATCATGTTGTGAAATAGTACACTGCAGTGCATTAGTAGCTTACAGGCATGATTATAATTTAGAAACAATGAGTCCCATCATTAAATAAAAGCAGAGGAGAAGAAGTCCAAAAATCAGCTAGGGGCATCGTTTAAAAGTTTAAATAAAGTTTGGATTACATTATCTGTTTGCAATTGTTTGCAGGGATGTGATGAATGCTGTACACAAGCAGACAACAAGAGACAAACAACAACTGATGTAACGCAAGATTACGAAGGACAAACTGATTCTTTGTCCTCAAAACATGGATCTACCAGATGCTTTTATTCAATGACTTTCAACACTGCACACCATGCACACACGCACGCACGCACGCACACACACACACACACACACACACACACACACACACACACACACACACACACACACACACACACATATATACATATATACAGTACAGACCAAAAGTTTGGAAACATTACTATTTTTTATGTTTATTATAATATTGTGATATATTATTACAATTTAAAATAATTGTTTTTAAATTTATTATCATTTATTTCTGTGATGCAAAGCTGAATTTTTAGGATCATTATCACATGATCCTTTAGAAATCATTCTAATATGATGATTCATTATCAAAGTTGGAAACATTTCTGCTGCTTAATATTTTTTCAGAACATGTGATACTTTTTTAGAATACTTTGATGAATAAAAAGTAAAAAAAAAAAAAAGAAGCTATGTTTTTAAAATATAAATATTTTGTAATAACAATATACACTACTGCTCAGTAATTTGGGGTCAGTAATTTTTTCTTTCTTTTTTTTAAATTTTTAACTTTTATTCAGCAAGGATGTGTTAAATTGATAAAAAGTGATAGTAAAGAAAATATATTATTAGAATTTTTTTTTTTTTTTGAATAAATTCTTAGGTTATTTTTAACCTTTTATTGATCAAATATATGAGACAGCAGAACTGTTTCCAACACTCATAATGAATCAGAATATTAGAATGATTTCTAAATGATCATGTGATTGACTGATGTTACATGTGACACTGAAGGCTGGAGGAATGATGCTGAAAATTCAGCTTTGCATCACAGGAATAAATATTTTTTTAAAGTATATTCAGATAGAAAACTATTATTTTAAGTTGTAATAATATTTCACAATATTACAGTTTTTTTCTGTATTTTTGATCAAATAAATGCAGGCTTGATGAGCAGAAGAAACTTCTTTCAAAAACATTAAAAATAGTAATGTTTCCAAACTCTTGGTCTGTACTGTATATATATATATATATATATATATATATATATATATATATATATATATATATATATATATATATATATATATATATATATATGCTGTATACATAGTGTTATATTATTCAAATAATTGCTAGCTACTAATTTAATTTTTAACAGTGTAGATTATTTTATTCTCTCTAAAAGGTTTTGTTAAGGTTTCATTAATCACATCCAAAATAAAAGTTTTTGGTTTAAATTTAAACATTTGGTTTCAATTGTATATAATGCTATGAGTTTTTAGGACCGGGTTAAGAGTTCACATACTTTTTTGGACCTCTGTATATATAGTGTGCAAATAAAGCAGTTCCTGACCCAGACTTTGCAAAGCAACATTCCTTAGGTTCACTTTATTATATCCTAAAACAAGTAAGAAGCTCCTCAGATGTTTATGTATTTTAAAGCAGCATTGTGATTGTGAAGATCAAGACCGTGTTGATCATAAAGTGAAGGAGAATTCCATAAAAGAGAAAGGAGACAGAGGACATTAGACATCATCACAAAGAAATTCTACACTGTGTGTGTGTCTGCAATGTGTGTGTGTGTGTTTGTACAAGCCAAGGATGAAGCTCTTTCACCCTGGAGCTGGAGGACATAAAGCCACTCTGTTTACTGGACTCTGGGCTGGAGAACTGACTTCCTCTGTGGTCCCCTTCAAATTCACTTTATTCCTCTTCTTGCTCCTTTATCCAACCTCTCTGCACCCCCATCAGAACCTAAAACCACATTTACCCTGTCATGTTCCCCCTGATAGTGTTTATCACAATATTGATAAGGTTCAGGCAACTGGGCCGGCCCAGATAACGGCTGTTGATTTTGGGGTGGTAATGCAGCATTCTGGAAGAGCCAGCTGTTGTCTCACACTTGCCATGGAGATCTCAATACCAAACCAGACAGATGACGTCATGTCCCATCCACCAGTACTTTATCATGCCTTCATGCCCATGCCAAGAATACTACACTTGTAGAAGACTTTTGTGTAACATTTAAGGTGACATTTTCCAACCCTTATGTTATCCTTAGGAAAATTACAGTTAAGGGGCTTTTTGCAACACTTAATGGGTTTTAAGGGATACTTAAGAGAAATTCCCAGTTTACGACGTTTCACCGAAAGAAACACTTAAGTAACATTTTCTGCAATGCCCTTAAGTGTAAGAGAAACTTAAGGGAAAATTACACTCAAGGTGCTTTATGCAACCGGGCCCATAGATGCTGAATGAATGAATGGCCAGAGATGGACTGAGATTATACATCTACCTGGGACCGACTCTTATGAAACACAAGTCATGAATTTGCACTTGTAGTGCACTTAAAATCTTTTTTATATAAACTTTTCTTGCAGATAATATAATATTGATGAAATGAAAGGCCACTTAAGTGTCTTGAAGAAAAACACATGCATGACTTTTCCTCAACACACTTAAGTAGACTTTTAAAAAATTGCATTAAAAGTTTTATTCGTGTTGCTTTAACGAAGTACAATTTGTATGCGTTGACTAACATAGTTAAAAGCTTGATTAATTATTTTATTGTGTAATTTGATATAGCACAATTATATATACTACACACATTCATACTATATAAAACATTCCTTTTAACAGACGCTACGTAATTGGCTATCTAAAATAAATACTTAATCATAGACTATATGCGCTTTCGGACGCATCCACACTGCGAGCCACTATTTTTCGCGGGATTTTGTACCTGCTCAATAAACTCGCAAACTCCAAGAGCAGACGTTTGAGGGAAAAGTGAGAAAGACACAGGAGCCAGTGCATCATCACAATGATATTAAAACAATATTTCAATATAAAAACATGCAAACAGTTGCTTTAAAGCGGCAGAGATATGAATCTTTATAGTTGTTGACACAGAGCGGCATCCCGTCACGTAGCTGGTTATACACTAATTTAACTTAACTGCTGTTCAGAATCAGAATTTCAGAATTTCCTTCTAATACAAGCAACAGAAGTGCAGCTGTTTCGTGTGGTGAGTATCACAGAGAAAAGAATATTCAGAGATAAACCCTAAACAAATCTTACTGTAATTTCTCATCTATACTCTACATCAATTTCTGCCTTTAGTTATGTTCACTTATACAAGAAATACCGCCTACTGAGTTGCAATATGGATCAGACTAATATGCATGTTCAATATTTGATTAGAAATAGTGTTACATCAGTTCATTGTTGGCAACTTTAACAGTTATAACTGCACAAATGCACTAAGATATAAAGTGACCTTGACCTTTTACGGCTTGACCTATAGGAGCACCGAACACTCGGGCCTCTGCTGTCAGTAATATTATGTAGCTACATTTACAAGCCAATTTGAGCAGAGTTCAGGTTTGAGATGATATAATAGTCAGTATGCACTGATATAAGGAACATATGTTTCACTGTGATGGCACTGACTTTTTGGGTAATACTGTGTAAAACGATTTGATTGAATCTGGGAAATATGCTCATCTTCATTATACGGTCCCTGAGTTTTATTAAATCGCCTCTGTCTTAGTGCAAATCGTGCCCGTGATGTTTATGGCGGAGGATAGTGTTGTTGTCTTCTGGGATGCTCCGTGTGTCAAGCTCTAATGCGAACGATTCCATCATTGCTCTGCGCAGGGAGATACAAATGATGAGAAAGAAAGGAAGCATGAGACAAATCCATTTATTGTCTTCAGCAATCTAATCTAACACATGCTCGACGGATGTCCACGCTGAAAAGACGACTGCTTACATTTGCATCTAAGTGAGAATCAAGCTATTAGCCTGACTAAGTAGTGTTGCAAAGTCTGTTGGGTGATGTGTGTCTGGGGAATCCCAGGCTGCAAAGAGAGGGAATGATAATCACAGGGAAATATCTCCGCATAGAACAACACTGAGCCCTGCTGGACAAACACAACTTTACATGAAGCAGGGTTACTTGTAGTTCTTGCTGTCAGAGCCCTTTATCCATGCAGCATGTTGTATTTGAATAATGTTAAACTAGCAAAATAGATCTGATATAGTTAACATAAAAATGAAAATAGCCACAGAAGCTGCCACGACATTACAAACAAACAAACAAACAAATAGATGTTGGTGCTTTATTTAAATTCAAGTTGTCAATCATTGCTTCATATCACTTTGAAATCACAACAAATGTTTAAAATCGCTAAAAAATTAAATAAAAACAGCAGTGCATTTCAAACAGGACTGTTTCATCTGCGTTCTTCAACATCCATGTTTAAGTGAGTATTTTCAACACATACACATATCTCAAATAAAATAAGTCTAAGGGTCCATGTACACAACAATGATGCACTAAGTATAGACACATGCATTCTTGAAAAAACGCTGTATTATGGTTGCAATACACATGCACGATACACTGTAACTGTTTTCAGTAATTCATGTTTTTTATAGTTACATGGAGATGGTAACTGTATCGTTTTCAAAACGCACTTTACACTTTGTACTTTTTATGTTTTCAGGCTTCTGAAATGCTGCTGTTGTGTAAATGAACAGCTAAAACACGTCACACACACACAAAACCTAATTACTTAATACAGTAATCATCTAGTCCTTTTATCAATACTAAAATGTTTTTAGAAGTCATATAATTGAGATTGCAATCACTTGAGCAGTTTCTAGAATATCAAATCATGTAAAACAATAACTAGAATAACTAGAAAATATATAGTCACAACTAAAATGCATAAACACTTTTAGTCATTTGTGGTTAAAAGATCAAATATTTTTTTTAAATATTTTCAATTCACTGACAATATCTAGCTGAATTGATATTTAAATATTGGATTATATCCTAGACTAGAAATGACATTTTTTTAAATTCTCTGATATTTCCAACTTGTTCCATGTTCATGGGAACCCTGATTACAAATTTGAATCTACATAACCTCATTTATAATTTAATACAGTCACATAAGAGCAACCCGGCTAACAGGAGATGTTCTCAGAAGGTTATGAACAAATATTCTTCCAGTAACAAATGTTATGTTTACATTATTCATTAGAATGTTCAGAATTTCAGAAAGTTCAGAGAAAATTCAAATGTAACGTTCATGGAATGTTTGGAAAATGATACAATTAAATGATCAAAAAAGCTTTAAAAACCAGGATGTTTTGAATGTTTTCCTAACTTAATGGGAATGTTAGAAAAACGTTCTCAGAACATATTTTTCTAAGCTGGGAGCAAATAGGCCAAAAGAGACGCAAAACACAGAACAAAGACACAAACATTTACATTAAAAAAGCAAAAGATTCCAAGCATCACTTGGTTGTTTGCACCTGGTGTTGAGGGTCAGTATGCTCTGAAGCCTGCTGACTGGGCTGTGTTTTACACAGTGTTGTCGTAGGAGGGAGTGGAGTAGGGTGGTCCCTGTGGTCCCTGGGGTCCCTGCGGTCCCTGCATCGCTCCGGCCGCTGCACTCAGAGCCGCCTGCTGGACGTGAGGATTCTTCCAGGCTCCGGAGACCCACTCCTCCTGCGCTTTACTCACACTGCCGCCGCTGCCGCGGTAGAAGTTATGAACCTGACAAACACCAGCAATATTCAGTTTATACCAGGATACTTTAAAAACAGTACTTATTACAGAAACAACTCTCTTTAAAAGAATACGTGTGAACTGAATTAATGTTTTCAGATGCTGCATTACCGTATTTTTCGGACTATAAGTCGCATCTGAGTATAAGTCGCATCAGTCCAAAAATACGTCATGATGAGGAAATAAACATAAGTCGCACTGGACTATAAAAGCATTTATTTAGAACCAAGAGAAAACATTACCATCTCCAGCCGCGAGAGGGCCAAACTATGAAAAAAAGTGCGACTTATAGTCCGGAAAATACGGTACATTTAATTTAATGAAAATATGGTTTATATTTAAATATACTGTATATTTAAAACAATTAGTGTGTTTTCTGACCCACTTACAGTAAGTAGGACTTCAGTACATCTTTATATGTAATTTCATAATTACTTCCATTGTCTTTGAAATATGTGACCCTGGAGCACAAAACCAGTCAATAAGTAATTTTTCAAGGGTCAATGTTAAAGAAATTGAGATGTATGCATCATACATAAAATATACTTTCATGTCATTTCATTTGAAATTTGTGCGTCAAGTTTTTAATTGCACGTGCAATGATGAAGTTAAAATATAATAACTTTAAATGTAACATAAAACATCATTTAAAAAGTACTTTAAAAGTAAATGTAAAGTGTATTTAAGTGCTAAAAACAAAGTCATGTAGTTTTAAAAAATATATACTTTAAGGATTTGAAGTACACTACAAGTGCACATTTTATAGTTACTGTATTTCCTGTTTAAAAGGGAAGCTGATAATATATTTATAATATAATAACTTTAACTGAAATACAATGACATTTCAACAAAACTTAAATGTATTTCATTAATTGCCAAGGCAGCATTTACCATTTTCCTTTAGTTTAACTTTATATATTAAAATAACTACAAATGAAATAAAGATTAAAAAAATGAAAATAATGAATAAAAAAGTTTTAGAAAAAAATATATTATTACATAATATTACATAACAACATATATATATATATATATATATATATATATGTGTGTGTGTGTGTATTAAAATAAAAAAGAAATAAAATAAAATAATTACAATAAAAAATATGCTATTTCAAAATATTCAACTATAATATTATCTCAGTCATACTAAAATAAGACTGGTAGGTGGATTATAACCGTTCTGCTTTTCAGGCACAAATACTAAGGCAAATGATTTATTTACTCTCACATCTATTTAACAAGCACTGCATGCTCCAGCATCACATTTAATGACAACAAAGCAGCCCCTCGTCTTCAGCTAAAGGAGCTGTCCGCTTTAATAGATCAGAGAGAGCCGTACCTTCGTGAGCGCCACGAAAGAGACGACAGCGACTGCGGTGAACATGAGGGTGGGGATCAACATGATGATGGAGGCAAAGATACTCGTGCCAAAGAAGGAGATGGTGCCCAACCAGCCGCTGAAACACAGAGATCAGACAAGAAGATACGGAGAAGAATACAGAGAAGAGTGTTCATTAAACAAGTATAAATCATAGCCTAATCTCACCAGACACCCCATCCTGGTATTCCTATGGCCTGAATTATAGCAATGAAAAGTTGTGCTATGAACACAAAGAAGAATGCCATGAAGTAGAATGAGCTGTCAGTCCTGAAAACAAACAAACAAACAGACCGTACAGTAATTGTAATGAACCCTTTATAATAATAATAACATTATGAATTCAATATGCATTTACTATACGATGATGATGATAAAGATAATTAACAAATACTAATACATTTCATAAAATGCAAAATAGTGCAAAATAGTATTAATAAAAAACAATGATAATAACAATAATAATAACAATAATAATAATAATGTATTCTTTACACATTTACCATAATATCATGGTAATGTGATAAAGATGATGATTATTATTATTAATATTATTAATCAATATTGTTGTTATTTTTATTAATCAATATTAATGTTATTATAAAGTTTCATGAAATTCAAATGGTCAAATAATAATAATAATGAATAAATAAATAATGACGTATAATCATAATTTAAAACCAGTCTGATGGTAATCAGGTGAACTGACTTGAAGGCGTTGTAAATGGGTCTGAACCAGCAGACGTAAGAGCAGGGGGTGAAGAGAATAACCCAGATGATGGACATGCCGAAGTTAGTCACTCCTCCACCTCCAAACATCCACGCCATACAGCCCAAGAAGTTCACCAGCAGCGTCACTCCGTACACTGGAACAACAGCAGACTATTAAACCATCACAAACCCTCCGATGGATCTGTGTGAGAGATCAGAGAGACAGTCTACAAGAAGATAACGCTCCTCCTTTCAATTCAGTTCAGTTCAGTTCAATTCAGTTAGCTTTACTGGCATCACAAAAGTACATTTTGCATTGCCAAAGCATGCAAAAGAAAATAGAACATATACAACAGTGTAATCTGGAACAATAAAGCAATTGAAATAACATTTGAACAAGTAATATTAAAAGAATGAGATTAAAACATATAGACATAGATATGCTATAGTAACGGTTATGTAACAGATTGAATGAAGATGAATGAAAGTGAGTTTTTCAGTTGGGGTGCAGTTATTAAATTGGGGAAATATTTAGTTTGTTTTGGGATAGTAGTGGTTTCTGATGGTTTGGTATTTGGGGTTTTGTGTGAGGAAGTGCAGCTCTGTTTCGATCTCTCCCAGAATGCAGTGGTGTGTGTGTGTGTGTCTGTCTGTGTGTGTGTCTGTGTGTGTGTGTGTGTGTGTGTGTGTGTGTGTCTGTGTGTGTGTGTGTGTGTGTGTGTGTGTGTGTGTGTGTGTGTGTATGTGTGTGTGTGTGTGTGTGTGTGTGTGTGTGTCTGTCTGTCTGTGTGTGTGTCTGTGTGTGTGTGTGTGTGTGTCTGTCTGTGTGTGTGTCTGTGTGTGTGTGTGTGTGTGTGTGTGTGTGTGTGTGTGTGTGTGTGTGTGTGTGTGTGTGTATGTGTGTGTGTGTGTGTGTGTGTGTGTGTGTGTGTGTCTGTGTCTGTCTGTGTGTGTGTTTGTCTGTGTGTGTGTGTGTGTGTGTGTGTGTGTGTGTGTCATATCAGGACACAACTCTGTATAATGACATGGGTATGACACAGGTATTACAAGGAGAGGGTGACTTATGAGGACATAGCCCATGTCCCCATTTCTCAAAATGCTCATAAATCATACAGAATGAGTTTTTTTGAGAAAGTATATATATTATATACTGCTTCCATGCCATGGAAAAAAATATTTTAAATAATACTAGGAATTCAAGGGGAAAAATAAGAAGAAATGCATTGAATTAATAATAATAATAAATAAGTAAAATTTGTAGAAAAGCATGCCATTTCACTCAAAAACAACAAAGAGAGGATACCTTTGGCAGGAGCAGGTACAAGTATGATCTAGAGCAGGAGATGAGAATTATTAATGTATATACAGCACAGTGCCAGCTGTTAGTCTGTCATAAACACGCCAGTGTTCCTCAACTTTACTGGATCCCCATCATCTCTGAAACCCCTCAGAACAAAACATGCTTACTGATTTCATTAGTGCAGTGAGCAAATGAAGTATAAATCACAACTAGTTAGTAGGCTTACCCAGTCTGCAGCCATATCAGTTATGTGCAAGATATACTGTATGTATGTCAAAAATATAATATTAATATATTTGTAATTACCTGTTTAAAATGATAAAGTTGCATGTGTGTGTGTGTGTGTGTGTGTGTGTGTGTGTGTGTGTGTGTGCAAGGATTTTAAGATACAATTAATACAATTAATACAATTTGAATACAATTTGGCACACTTCATGTTGTGACTATATCTCAATAATAAGCAGGATAATATTATTTAGTAATATTTGCATATTTTCAAGATATGTAGGTTACTTACTGGTTTTTGCTTGGGAAAACACTTAATTAAATATATGTAAGATATATGTAATATATACAAAAACAAATAAATCTCAAACATGCATTGGTTTAAAAAAAAAAAGATTCCACAGACTCCATGCAATCACAGTTTACACCACTTGGGGTCCGAGACAGAAAATGAGTCGATATTTTCCAAGCAGAATCTCTGTGAATTAGACCTGATTATTATTTACGATTGTTTTCTGTGTTTCCAGACTCACAGATCCACAGATGGTAGAGTCTCTTGCACATGGTGCGGTGCTGGTCAGGAATCTCCTCAAAGTCCTGGTAGAAGCACGGCTTCAGAGGAATAAAGCCAGGCAGAGGAGGAAAGTTGTTTTCTACAGGACAAACAATCAGAATAATGCATACATGTAAAATGCACTTTCTTATTGTTTATACTTTTGTAAAGAATTAACGAATTATTATTATTATTATTATTATTAAGAATATATTTAGTTAGTTAGTTAGAGTTGATTTAGCGTCCTTACCAGCCATTGGGAAACTGGTGTCGGCTACTTGTTTTTAAGAGCTGTGAATCTACAAGTGAAGAACATACATATGATCAGCCCAATGTACATTATGAACATTACAGAACAATGAACATTGACCAACAGTACAGTCACATAATAAGAGTATTCTTCTGTTGTTGTTGTTGTCCTTCTATGTTTGTGTGTCATAGTCAACAAAAAAATATTGTGCAGCACAACTGTTTTCAACATTGATAATCAGAAATGTTTCTTGAGCAGTAAATCATCATATTATTCTGATTTCTGAAGATCATGTGACACTGAAGACTGGAGGAATGATGCTGAAAATACAGCTGTGCATCACAGAAATACATTACACTTTAACACAGATTCACAGAGAAAACAGCTGCTTTAAATAGTTAAAATATTACTGTCATAAACTGCATTGTTATCAAGTAAATGCAGCTTTGGTGGGCAGACATTACAGGATCTCATCTTAAAAACATTAAAATATCTTCCAACCTGACACTTGTAATGTAGCCTATGTTAATATAATTTAATATATATATATATATAAAGAATACCTTGTATTAGTCTAAATATGTGGGGACATTTATATGTCATGGACAGACAGGAGTCAAAAAGATCTCTAAAATCGTGTTATATTCAGAGTCCAGCTGAAGAACTGTATGTTTTGTTTAAAACTATGACACTCTGAACTCTCTCGAGGCTAATAGTGTTTAATGTCTGCAGGCTGGGAGTGTGTTAGGAGCTCCTGGATTAAGAGACAGGATCACAGATGGGCTATAAGTGAGTTTGTTTTCTTTACTTACACATATTACAATGCGTCTCAACGCGGATCGCAACATTTATCCTCGGACTATTGTTTACATCCCTACTGCTGCATTTGTTTGTTTCGCGGCCGTTTACTACAAACAGTAAGCAAATGAAATGCATCCATCAAGTCAGCTCAAGCTAAGCTCGAGCATTACACAGACTGAATAAGAGGAAAATAATCGCCTTACCTTCTCCTGCACACCGAGAGCACTACAGTAACATGACTTCTAGTGCACACTTCAACACGCTTTCACACCAAATCAAACACAGCACACACTAAAGAAAGCAGAGACGCTCGCTTCTTCAGACTGTTTCTAAAGTTTCTTGTAATCTTCATTGACTTAACATTCGTCGCATATCCAGAGACAGATCTCTGAAAACGCTTACGGTTTTTAGCCAATAGGAGTACAGTGTTAGATTCTGAACACGCCCTCTTCCACCTCGTTGGCCAATCACCGCGCTGGATGGCGGTTGCTGTCCGCGGTGCTGAAGTAGTAGTTTGGTGGGCGTGTTAAAGACGGAAACCTTCGACCTACGACTGACCTCATTACCATTATCAAACATCAAGCATTTGATTTTCAAGTATTTTCATACATATAAAATAATGCATTCGTATTTTAATCACAAGAGATTTCAAACAGGTTACCTCAGAAAAAAGAGAAAAAGTGCACGTAATAAATGTCCAAAAAGGCGAATATGTGTTTCACATATTTTTTATTAAAAAAATCTTTAAATTATTAGATCAATTATGAAAACTGTTATAAACTCCTGAGAACATAGAGTGAAGTTATTCATTGCTGTAAAATAAATAAATAAAAAAATAAATATTTTTGGAGTAACGTTTTACAAAAACGCTATTTCAAAATTCACTATGTCAAGTTTAATCAAATTATTTTATGAAATGTAGGCTACTAGCAATTTCTGAGTTAAATGTTTCTAAACTAGTTTTCAGTGTTCGTGCATTTGCATTGTTTTACCACTAAGTGGCAGTTTCTATGTCAACTCCTATCTATAGCTTAATTTCTTAGTTCCATCATACTTATGAATGTACAAATAACATTTCCCCCTAACAGTTAACAGTCGTACTGTAAGCTAACTCATAAAACGCTCAAAAATGCATGAAAGGAGAGAGAGGATGAGGGTGGAGATTAATGACGGTGAGGGAGGACTGGTAATCTCTGCTGTCAGTCAGATCAGAGCACAGACAGCATCACACTCTCCGTCTGTAAAGCTCGTCTTTATACTGACTTCAGAAAGTCATCGCGTGGAAGATGAAATAACCGCTTCTGAAGATGATGCGCGGACACAGACCGGTGAGGAACTGCGCTTAGTTCGAATATTCGGTCAATATTATGCATGTGTTTTTCCCACTGGAAAATAAATTTGAACTTGTTTTTTTTTTTAAACATCGTCTCCTCAAATGCTACATTTTCATGAACATGCGATTTAAAAATGTTAAAACAAGCTTGAATTACATCGGGTTTTTTATTTTACTCTTCGTAACTATTGAAAAATGCTGTATTGTAAAGGGGAAAAAAGATACTGACATTTGTCTTAATGAAATTGTTGTTTTTCATCGAGAGAGAGAGAGAGAGAGAGAAAGCTGTGATTAAAATATAACTTGCACAAATAACCTCCGCATGCGGTTTTTAAAAATTAAACATGTTTTATATAAATAATATAATGTTTACTACCTATAGAAATCCCAACACAAGTAGGGATCAGGAAGTAGTTCATTTATTGCACACGTTTTATAGTGAGATATCAATGGCCAAGGATTAATTTAGTGCTTATTCACATGCAGGGCAGTATGATTTATATATGAAACTGATATGATGTCTGCAGTGAGACTGAAGCTGCAGCAAAAAGATGATTAAGGATCTCAATATTGCAATTGCAATATGGCTTTTTTATTCAAACCGTGGATTGGAGGATTACAGTAGCTTTACCTCAGGCCACCCCAGTGCTTCAGACACTTTATAATGACTGGTCTGCTGCATTCATATATGCCCATAACTGCTGCATTTGTGGCCTGTGTCTGTGTCTACAAACCTCTCTCTCTCTGTTTGGTCTCCTCAGACTCCCGTCTCCAACTCAACTTTGTCCTTCTGTGGCTCTGATAACTCTTCAGCATATAAGGTTGATAATGGCCTGCTGAATAACGGCTGCTTTCTGGACGCTCTCGGTGTCGTCCCTCATGTCTTCTTGCTGTTTAGCACCTTCCCCATCCTCTTCATCGGTGAGATGCTTTCTCAGATTTCACATTTTGCACTTGAGAACCTGGACTTGGTTTCAACTATGGTCCTCCAAGGCACAAATGAGTATACTGAACACTGTTCAAGTGCACTGAGACATATCACAGCTTCACTCAACTGTTGTGGTTTTGTGTGATGGTGTGGTTGTGTTTGTAGGTTGGGGCAGTCAGAGCTCTAAGGTTCACATTCATCACAGCACATGGCTTCATTTCCCTGGTCATAACTTCCGCTGGCTGCTCACCGTTGTCCTGCTGTTTGTGCTGGTGTGTGAGATCGCTGAGGGAATCGTGTCGGACGGGTAAGAACAACTACTAAACAATGGCCTTGTCCATTTGTGTCTGACAGTTGTGCAGTTATTTAGTCGTGAGGAATAAAATGGTTAGATATTAAATATCCAAAAGGCAGTATTTAAAGTTTAAATCGAGTAGAAGTATTTAAGATTCAAAATTGCTTTTTCACAAATCAAATGTTGGCTAAATTAATTTTTTTAGATTTCTGTTTCTAATAAATGCTGTTCTTTTAAAACTTCTATTCATCTCTGAATCATTAACAGTACAATGTATCACAGTTTCCACACAAATATTGAGCAGCACAACTGTTTCCAACACTGATAATAATCAGAAATGTTCTTGAGCAGTAAATCATCATATTATTCTGATTTCTGAAGATCATGTGACACTGAAGACTGGAGGAATGATGCTGAAAATACAGCGGAGCATCACAGAAATAAATTAGTTTAATATATAATATAAATGCAGCCTTGCAAAAACATTAAAAATGTATATTTTTAGGAATTTAAACAAATCTTATTTGCATTGAGATAATACAAATGCATGTAGTTTTCAGCACAGATCAATAGACAATAACAGGCAGTTCAGCCGTGACTGATGTTATTCACAGACTGAATGAAACTCTCCACCAGGTTTAATCAGTCCCGTCATCTCCATCTCTACATGCCGGCAGGACTCGGGATGCTGGCTGCCATCACGTCCATCGTCTACTACCATAACATAGAGACCTCCAACTTCCCCAAGCTGCTAATAGGTATAAACAGACCCTGACAGCCTGATTTCACACTGGACTGATGCAGTTGATATGATCCCTGAGATAAACGCTGAATGTAGTGGATAAGAGAGTATGCAAACATCTCATAATAATGTGCTCATGAATTATTTATCTTCTCACCCAGCATTGCTGATCTATTGGACTTTGGCATTTATCACCAAAACCATCAAGTTTGTGAAGTATGACGATCACGGCATCGGTCTGATGCAGCTGCGTTTCTGCATCACAGGACTGCTGGCGCTTCTGTACGGCCTGCTGCTGGGAGTCGAGGTCAATGTGGTACTGCGGAGGGTAAGCACGGGGTCAGGGGATTATTTAGAGCGGGTGTGTTTGTGTAAAATAATGCCTGCCTGTCACACAGAGAGTGGATTACTGGAGACAACGTTTAAAGGGATAGTTTCACTCAAACGTGAAAGTTTGCCGTTAATTTACACAGCCCCAGGCCATCCAAGATATATATATACATGAATATATACAGCTCCTGACAATAAACTGGGGTCTTATGAAGTGAAACAATCAGTCTGTGCAAGAAACGGAGCATTATTTACAAAATTATTACCATTATTTTCACTGGTGACGTCAGAAATGTCATGCATAAAAATGTTTGATCATTAAATTGCACAATTGCACAAAAAAAAAATTGTATTAGTTTTTAACAATTTTGCGATTGTTTATCTCGCTATTCTGACTTTATAACTCACAATTCTGAGAAAACAAAAAAAGTCAGAATTGCGAAATAAAAAGTCACTATTATCTTGTTTTATATTTTTATTTAGTGGCCTTCCATACTTTCAAAGTATCACTTATTAAATTAGTTTCATATTGATTTAATATATTATTTTAAACAATTATTTAAACTTTCTGTTTTCTGCATAAAAATAAGGGATGGCATGAGGACACTGGTGCTTTAGGTATGGCATGATCCCCTCTGTGTGTTGCATAATCGTGCTCCATGTGAGATTAAAATATGGAGAACCTGGCCTGGCTGTAGTTTCCAGCTGAATCCAATGTCACCGCAGCGCACAATAAACTTCTGTTTGTGTCTGACAGCTGTTTGCGAACCGCTGGATGGGGGCAAATCCCTCTCTGTCCGCTGGCTTTGCTAAGCTCTTTATCAGGATGGTTGTGTTCTTCTGAGGAGAACAGAGGCTCAATCCAGGTCTTGAATTTATGACTGCTTAGAAATGAATGTTCATAACTCATCACTGGGGATAATCCAGTCTTGTAACCTGTGATTAGTCTTCAGGTAATTAGAAGATGAGTCGGGCTGTTTGGCGGAAAAAACAGCTAAGCTTCATGTCGTTAATAGATTTCAACTGGTGTCAAATTATAGTTTGTCAAGAAAATGTTTTTGGACATAAAATTAAGTCATTCTGGAGTTTGAACAATTTGAAACTAATAATCTAGACGTGTGCAAAACAAGAGTCAAGACTTACTCAAGTTTGTTTTAGAAAGGTAATAGTTTTACTAAAGTATCCTTTGTGAAAAAGAAGTACAATTTACTTTTAAAAAGGGTTATACTTCAGTTTGAACTGAATGCAGTTTTCTTTAGACACCTAATTATGTTATCTACATTTAAAGGAATATGTATTATATTTTAAATTCATATTAAATGTAATTAGTTAAACTTAAGAGTGCTAGAACAATAGAACTTCACTACATCTTTATATGTAATTTCATAATTTAGTAATGGTTTAAGAACGACATGAAGGCATGTCTCTCTTTAAATGTATTTAAGATGCCTTTTATTTATTAATTATTTTTTAATATTACATCTTCATGTACAATTTATATATATATATATATATTAAGTTTTGAAGTTCAGTGCATTTCAATAACATTAACCATTCTTCTTTTCATAAAAACTGTGAAATTATTTAAAAAATCCTATGAAATTTGACATTATAGCTCTTTTTTATTCACATTTGGTGATTGTTTTTTTTTTTTACAATAATTATTGCTACATATTTATTTATTTTTTTATATATATTGTAAAGCATGTTAATTTTTGCTAAATACTTTTATGTTCTTTTACAAATGTCTGTGCTGTGGTTTTAACTCCACACTGAATGTCTTTTCCAATGCTCTTGTAACAGATAAACACAAAATGTTGATTTGTGAGACTGACGTGCACTACACGTTCGGTCAGATATAATGGGAAACTCCTGTTATTCTAGAGAAGACAAATCGTTTGGCAAGAACCCTTTTTTTTATTTGTTTCAACATGTGGTCTTTGTTTTTATAACTGACTGAAAACCTAGATCCACTGAGCACATTTAGGATGAATTAGAACAGCAAATTTGAGCTTGAGCATCAGTGTCCTCACTGATTCTCTTGTTGTAATTTCAGTAAATCCCTGCTTCCTTGGGATGCTTGACTGATGATTGTGTTGTCTCTTGGGTTTCAGCGCTACATGTGGTTTCCGTGTCCCACAGAGGTCAAGCCTCCGGATGACCTCCAGGACCTGGGCGTTCGTTTCCTTCAGCCGTTCGTTAATCTGCTGTCTAAGAGCACATACTGGTGGATGAACACCTTCATCACCTCTGCACACAAGCGGCCCATCGACCTGAAAACCATCGGCAAGCTGCCCATTTCCATGAGAGCTCTCACCAACTTCCAGCGGCTCCGCAAGGCCTTCGATGCTCAAGCAGTACAGTAACCTTCTTCTCTGCGCTAAAAATTGTGTATTACATTATGAGGATTTACCCCATCCAGTTTGAAGGTCTAAAGTTTCACTTTATTGTATTGAGTGTCAGAGACATTTAGAATTCTATTTGGATAATAATATAATTTTTTTTTTTTTTTTTTTTGATGAAGCAAATCACAACAAAGTGCCTTTTTTTAAACTTACCTGAAAATTAAAGAGTGAAAATAGACAAAATTACTCCGAGTTTGTGCAAATTGTTCATAAAAGGCCAGCGGTATGTAATCTGGATTCCAGGAAGAGCTGCATGTAAACAGATATTACATAATTTTAACCGGTTGGATCCTTTTCTCTGCCAAATCCAGAGATCTACAAACTCTGCGTTTTCAAGCATCTGTGTGTGTTTTTGGCTGATCCATCCTGTTTTGTGTTGACGTCCACTTGTATAACTAGACTGCTTATGTCCTTAATACAGCAGAATCATTTTTATCCCCTTTGTTCTGAAAAATAGAAGGCACTTCAGAAACACTTCAGATTAAAGCCCTTATGTAAGATACGGTACAAAAAAATAAAAATCTGTTTGGGTGTGGAATTTACATAATCAGTACACCTGTTACTAAACTGCCAGTTTAGAGATGATTCATGTATAGAGACTGAATCTCACAGTTTTTACGCTGAGCTCTGTGTTCTCCGCGCAGGAGAAGGGTCCGGTCCCTCTGAAGGGTTCGCGGTGGATCTGGCTCGCTCTGCGTCAGGCGTTCGGCCGGCCGCTGGTCCTCAGCATCACCTTCCGCTTCATAGCTGACCTGCTGGGCTTCGCCGGGCCACTCTGCATCTCAGGGATTGTTCATCACATCAGCAGTGACAATCACAGCGCTCTGCCTCCGGTACCATTGCAAATAATACAGCATACACAGTAGCTATTGGGACAGTTAAGACACACTTAAAGGATTTGTTCACCCAAAAATGAAAATTCTCTCATTAATTCCATCTATACTGTATATATTCATGTTCCTGAACACCAAGTGCAGACAAACACTTAAGGGAATTGCTTTGGGTTTCTGTTTCTTAATGGGGAGTCAGGTCACCAAAATTATTTTTGGCATTTTTATGCATAATATTTTTAAAAATTCATATTATTTACTTCTTAAAAAATAGCTTGCTCTGGTTAAAGGCCGTGTTGCAGGGTTAATTTTTCAACGAATTTGTGCAATTTGCTTGTTGGTAATAAACATTTAAACTGTTATCCATTTTATGTTGTTGGGCATCACAAAACAGAATATAATACGAAAAAGTAGGTACTTGCAGTTCTTGGCAATTCCTCATTTGCCGTCTCACGTCTGGCAGGTTTAAAATTACACTTCTGTGGGCCATCATACATGTTGGTTCTTGGTCTTGAGTGATTTATGATTTTGATTGATTATGTACTCTAAAAATATGTGACCCTCTCTTGATGATACAGTGTTTATCTCATCCCATGATCAATCTGAGCACACCTGAGCCCCTTTCACACTGAAACAGCCGGTAAAAGAGTCGCGCGATAACGTGCGTCATCACTACAACACGGCATTAGATCTGGCTTTTGAATAAAATAAGAAAAAGTCAGAATCGCGAGATAATATACTTGCAATTGTAAGAAAAACAGGCAGAACTGTAAGATAAAAATTCACAATTAACATTTTTTTTTTTTTGGCATGAAAAAAACTGAATTATGAAATGTAAATGTAGACTTAAGAAGAACAACTCTGAATTGTGATTGAGAAACATGGAATCGTGAGTTAAAAAGTTGCAATTAACATTTGTTTTATTATGATGGTGAAGAAAAGCTTCCGTAGAAATGTGACCTGGATGTGTTCCAGGAGGATTCTCCCACTGCTGGATATTTTAGACACCTGACTCTGTTTGTAGGTCAAGCTTCTGGGAGTGCACTTCATCTCGTCAGAAGCGTTCCTAGCGAATGCATATGTTCTGGCCGTGCTGCTGTTTCTGGCACTTCTGCTGCAGAGAACCTTCCTTCAGGCGTCTTATTACGTGGCCATCGAGACCGGCATCAAACTCAGAGCAGCCATTCAGGTCAGATTCACTGTCTGTGTGTTCAGTCTTCAAACTGTTTTACTAATGACTTCATTAGACATTTGCCTTTTTTTCTTTACCCCATTCAGACTAAGATTTACCATAAGATCATGCGTCTGTGCACATCTAACATGTCTATGGGTGACATGACCACGGCTCAGATCTGCAGTCTCGTGGCCCGAGACACAAACCACCTCATGTGGTTCTTCTTTCTCTGTCCCAACCTGTGTGCCATGCCAGTTCAGGTTAAGATCAACTATTGCATTATGTAAATTATACCACAGGTTCCCAAACTCACACCAAACACTTTTGAGATGGTTGTGCTGTGCAGATTGTGATGGGGGTTCTGCTGCTCTATTCTCTGCTGGGGGTCAGCGCTCTGATCGGTGCCACCGTCATCGTGATTCTGGCTCCTCTGCAGTATTTCGTGGCCACTCGACTCTCACGAGCGCAGAAGAGCACGCTGGTGAGACATTCACTGATACTGAATTGTGCTATAATAACCCCTAACTCATTATAAACACTTTAATAGAGACAGAGATGTAGATTTTGTGAAAGATGTTTTTTCTCTGAATCAAAAATGATTATAATGGCTGGATCTGGCAAATCGCTTTCATACCACAGATGCTAAACATTCTTGCAATCTGTCTGAACTGAATTATACATATCATGCACACATCCATATGAGGAGTTTTAAACATCAAATTAGTCATTCGGAGAACAAAATTTCTCATTGCTGACTATGGGCCTGCACTGCCACTAAACTGTGAATAGCTTAAATAGAATAGAAATAAACCTTCAGTGTTCTGTTGGGAGTCTTGTTTCTAACCCTGCCTATAATGAGATGTATGTACTGTCAGTCACCTTGATTTCATTATAATATGAGTCAGATTGTGTACGCGTGATGTGGTGTGTTTCAGGAGTACACCAGCGAGAGACTGAAGAAAACCAACGAGCTGCTGCGGGGAATCAAGCTGCTGAAGCTGTATGCGTGGGAGCACATCTTCAGGTCCAGCGTGGAGGAGACGCGCAGACAGGAGCTGAGGAACCTGCGCACGTTTGCGCTCTACACGTCCCTCTCCAGTGAGCTGCAACACACAACTACAATCATCAACATAATTTAAATAGAAAACACACAAATCACAAGATTGGAGAAAAAAAAAAAAAACATTTTTAATTTAATTTGGATTTTTACCTTCACAAGAACATGCAACAATTAAACTGAATTGTTTAAATTATTTTATATATATAAGTGTAGTGTAGTGTAGTGTAGTGTAGTGTATATATTTAGTTTATGAAGTGTATATATACATTTAGCATAGCATGTTAGAAATTCAATTACTTAAATATTTTTATATCTAAAATTATATATCTACATTTGGATTATTGCGTATGTTGTAAAACATCAAATAAAATTGCTCATCAGAAAGTTTCCCAGCTTGTTGTTTCACAGCACGTCTTGTTTTAAAGCAGCTGCTAAAGTTACAATTAAATGATTTCATGCATGAAAGTGTACACATGTAAACACATTTAAATTATGAGATTATAAATGCTAGTATTTCTTTCGTTATGTGTCCTCAGTCTTCATGAATGCTGCCATCCCAATCGCTGCTGTTCTCACAGTGAGTCACACTCTTGTTGAATGCTCCCTGGTGTGTGTGTCAGTGTGAGAGCTCTGTGTGTGTTCTGCTGGCAGATCTTTGCAGTTCACGTGCACGTGCACAGCGCTACAGACTTCGATCTGTCTCCCGCTGTGGCGTTCGGCTCGCTGTCGCTCTTCCACATCCTGGTCACGCCTCTCTTCCTGCTCTCCAGCGTCCTGCACTCCACCGTCAAAGCTCTCGTCAGGTGACCCACATCCGTACGCTTGAGGAACTAGGGATGGGCGATATGGCCAAAAAAATACATCTCGATTTTTTTAGAACATATATAGATTTTGTTCTATGTGGACATGGCCACGTTTGATCTCTTGCAGCATCTCATGAATGATACAGCACTATAAAAATGCACTAAAAATTAGAAAAACCGCCCAGCCCTATGAGGAACTACTTCTTCAAGCCTTATCGTTTCACACATTTGACCTCAAAAAAGCCTAATGTGTTGCCTGTTCTCAGTGTGCAGAAGCTGAGTGAATTTCTTGGCAGTACTGAGATCGAGATCGATCAGGATCCTGCCGGTCAAACTGCAGCAACAGAACACAACAACAGCAACATTAAGTCTGTGGTGAGTTCAGCTCCATGTCCTTCCCTGCCGCGTCTGAACTGATTTCTTACACAGAAAACAACAGAATAGACTTTAAACAAGCACACAGTGAACTATACCTTTAAGTCAGAGGAAGATCGAGTATTGCTCTTCAAGCGTTGTTTCAAAAGCATCTACACTCAACTCTAGGGCTGCGTGATTAATTAAAATAAAACCACAATCTCTGTGATTATATTTAATTGATTAAATATATTTTAAGGCAGGCAGAAATGATGATAGTATTGCAAATTTTATTTTAAATTTTTCCAAAATATTTTGTGTGTGTGCGCGCGTGTATTTTTATATTACAGTCACAATATTTCTTATCTTGTTTTTATTTAAAAATATATATATTTTCATGTATTAATAATAATTATTATAATAATAATAATTACAACAACAACAACAACAAAACTATTTAATTTAATTTTGGGCCAAAGTTTTAAACCCTACAAGCAAAGTATTTATTTGTTTATTTATTTATTTATTTATTTATTGCTATATTTATCAGAGAAATCCAAATTGGATTTATTTCCCCAGAAGGTACAGACCTACTCAACACTTTAGTAACATGAATATTATTTTTGTAAATGTATAGTTGTTAAATGTAAAATTAAATAATTATTATTAAATACAATTTTTATTGTATTTTTTTTAAATATAATTTCATATTAAAAAAATTAATATCTTTTTAATACCTAAAATGTTTTTAGTCAGTAATTTGCTTTTGTTGATAGTAATACAATTATAATTATTATTATTATTATTATTATTATTATCATCTTTTTGTATGAATAAGTCCTGCATTGCATGAATGAATAGTTGTGGTTCTCTGCTCTCAGTATGCATTACAGCTCCAGGCCAAACTGGTGAATCGTAAGAATAAAGCCAAGCAGGACGTGAACAGGAACTTTGAGCAGCAGGACCAGGAGCTGACGGCATCGGCCAATCAGAACGAGGACGTGTGCATGAAGGTTCTATTCATATGATGCATGCCTTATTGAATACTGGATGTTCTAAATATTGAATGTCTAGAACATTTATAGATTCTGTTGATGCTGATTTTTTTTAAATAATCAAAATACTTAGTATTGTTTTCTTTTTTTTCCTAGATTGTGAACGGCTACTTCACATGGACAGAGGGATGCCCGACTCTCATCAACATCGACATTAAGGTTCCTTTCGGTGAGGTTTTGTCTCACAGTTGCTGCAGATGTTAGAGAAGCACTGAGTGTATTTCCTCTGACTCCATGTGATCTGTCAGGTCAGCTGACGATGATCGTAGGGCAGGTGGGATGTGGGAAGTCCTCTCTTCTGCTGGCAGCACTGGGAGAGATGCAGAAGATTTCAGGAAACATCACATGGAACAGGTAAAGATCAACATAATGCTGTGTCATACTCTAAGATTATTAGAGGCTGTGCTTAAGTGTGACTGAAGTCATCATGTCAAAGGGCCTTGAAAGGCCTTCTTTCAGCTTGTTTATTTCATGCTAATTATTGTTAACCAAAAATAGTATTATTAATGTTATTATTAGTATTATTATTTTATAAAAATCATGCTAAAATAAACTATACATAAAACCTAAATAAATATATGTTTGAAAATTAGGCAACAAATACTAAAGCAAATAAGTTAGTTGGAGCACTGTCATTAAAAACAAACAAACAAACATAAATTGATTAAATAAATAATAAATAAATAAAATAACGGAATAGTACATAAATAACAACTAAGAAATAAATAAAAGCTAAAACTGAAATAAAAATAAATAAAACCTAAATATAAAAAACTAATAAAAATGACAAAATCACATTACGAAATTAACAAAATACTGCACTAGAATTAAAATTAAAATACAAATAATAAAAACTGTAATAAATGAATAAATATTTAAACAGTAGTACTAAAATAACTATAACCCTGGCTGGAACACTGTATTGACCAATCAGCATCTATAAATGTATAATATCTTTTTAATTCACTTAATCATTTTGCATTACATCTTTATATTTTTAAATACTGGATTGGATTGTAATCAGAGAATCTCATATTTACACTGCTTCATTTTCTCACAGTTTACCCAAGAGTGATTCTGAAGAAAATCTGAGGTACTGCAAACACACACACACACACACACACATATATATATCACATTTCTGTATTTATTCATTAAAATCATTTTCTTTTTTTGTCTTACAGAGCCCAGTATATGAGTGGAAGACAGTCGCTCAAGTAATGAAATGATCACTCAGTTTAATACTTGATCAGCTGCACAGTCTCCTCACTGCTTGTGTTTTCAGGACGAGAGGTTCGGTGGCGTACGCTTCCCAGAGGCCCTGGCTCTTAAACGCTACGGTGGAGGAGAACATCTTGTTTGACATGGCCCCCAACGAGAAGAGGTAAAGTGTCTCTGTGGTTCCCTGACGTGATCCGTCGCTGTCCTGATTCCTGTGTGTTCAGTCGTGTGAGAGATGCGTGCGAATGAGACGCTCCTCACACAAACACAATCATCCTGCTGCTGTCCCAGAGGCCACAGCAAAGTGCTTTTATCAGCCTTACAAAGAGCCGACCGGGAAAAACCAGAGGCATCTCAATGGGATTCCCAGTGCTGTCAGTCCACAGCTCGTCTGTGAGGCTTTGCTGTTATGTAAGAGGAGCTATGCTGCAGATTCTCCTTCAGTGACTGTCTTTTAATGCTGGCCGTCACATAAAACATGCTGGTTTATTCAGTGCTGTTTAAAGTTCCCTTTCAGTCGGTCATTGGGATCTTTCCTGAGAGCCCTATTATCTTCAAGTGTGAACTAAACGAGCCAATGCATATTGGTGTGCAAGATTTGCACGTCGTGCTTAAAAGCAGTTTTACTATTCACAGTTTTTTGAATGAGTTTGTTCCTGGTCTCTCCTCAGATATAAGGAGGTGATTGAGGTCTGTCAGCTGCAGCCTGATATCCACACGCTGCCGCAGGGAGACCAGACGGTGATCGGAGAGAGGGTATGTCACGTGAGTTATCATTCGTACAGCACAAACTGAGCAGAGTGCATGTTCTGCGTGTCTGTGAGCGTCTCAGTCTCTGTGCTGCAGGGCATCATTCTGTCCGGCGGCCAGCGGCAGCGGATCAGCGTGGCTCGAGCTCTTTATCAGCAGACTAATGTGGTTTTCCTGGTGAGTTCAGTCTAACGTTCAGCATCATCATCCACACATAGCTGTGTTGGTATAACCTGAGAATTCCTTCATCTGTGCTTTCAGGACGACCCGTTTTCATCTCTGGACATACACCTCAGTGATCACCTCATGCATGAAGGGATCCTCAAGTTCCTCCGGCAGGAGAAGAGGACTGTCGTGTTGGTCACTCACAAACTTCAGTATTTACCTCATGCAGACTGGGTATGAGCTTTTAACGCTGTGCAGTCATTTTACAAGTCGGCCTGCATGGGTCAAACTGTTGAATATGGGAAGAGAAATGCTTTACATACGTTCACATTAATGCATTAACTATATCAGTCTTGTAAAATGTGCTTTCATTATATCGGTCCTGTAGATTATAGCCATGCGGGATGGGACGGTGCAGACACAAGGGACCTTAAAGGACATCCAGTGTGCCGAACCTGAACTGTTTGAGCAGTGGAGAACCCTGATGAACAGACAGGACAAAGTAAAAAAAAAGAAAAACAAAAAAACACTTAAAATAAAGTGTATTTGAAGTTATGTTCTTCTAAAATAACATAATTGAAAAAATTAAATATTACATAAACATTTAATTTGATTTATTTATTTTTAAAAATTATTGTTTGATAGATGTTCTTTTATAATAAATAAATAAATGTATAAAAAATATGTATGTGTTTATAAAACATATTTCCTTGATATGATAACCTTATTAAATAAATGAACATATACACTTTATATATATATATATATAAAACAATTATAATTTTTAAATAAAATTACATATTTGATATTGTGTTGTTCTCAAATAAATAAATAAATATTTGTTTAATGAGTCATTTATTTATATTTTTCTTTGATATGATGATCTTCTAAAATAAATGTATCATTAAATATTTTTGTAATTATTTTTTTTACAAAAATGCTTTGATATGTTCTTCTAAAATAAACAAATACATATATTTTTATTAGTTTATTTATTCATAAGCATATGTCTTTGCTATGATGTTCTTCTAAAATAAACAAATACATATATTTTTATTAATTTATTTATTCATAAGCATATGTCTTTGCTATGATGTTCTTCTAAAATGAATAAATAAAATCTCTCTCTCTCTCTCTCTCTCTCTATATATATATATATATATATTTACATAATTTCTTAGGGCTATGTTTGACTAACGCAGTATCACAATATTTCCACAGGAGAACACCACAGAACTGAAGAGGAAGAGTTTCAGGCGGCCCATGTACTCTACAGATACTCTGGCCACCGAGGACGAGGATGAAGGTACAACATCTCCTTCATCCAAACATGAAACTCTGTGTCAGTGCTTGCATATCTAAATTTCTAATAGAAATGTTAGCCATACAGGATTATGCTCTATAACACCTGACAGGTGGTTGTCCTGTAACAGTCGTATCTGTGATGCTGTGCGTTTGTCTTCAGTGCTGCAGTGTGACTCTGATGTTCTTGTCTTCATATCTATGATGGCTTCCCGTGTGTGGACTTAATCCAGCTGCAGATATCACTGTTAGTGAAGTCAAAGGTCTGGACTCAACGGCATGAATACTCTGATGAATAGCATGCAGCCTGAGGATGTTTGAAACACAGTGAAGCCATTATAGTAGCTAGTCTTATGTAACACATACACAACAAAACAACGCACAAAACATTCACTACGCTTCTGTGAGCTAGAGTTATCACATTCCTGCACATGATAATGCGCTCTGCTTGAGTCTGAGACGCATGACATGCATGAAGCGTTCAGAGAAACTGATGCACCTTGTCCTTTCTCTTCCAGACCCCATGCATGAGTGCACGGAAATTAATAAATCACTGCAGTTTTTCAGCATGTTTGTTTTTCACACACTCAAACTCAAACAACAGAATGCTTTTCCAAAGTGACACACTTCTCTTTCATGTAATTCATTCCGGTTGATCTGAGTGCACTAAGTGGAATGAACAAGCTGAACTCTGCTTAACCTCCTCCAGAACGAGATTGGATGGTGTTTGGTTGTGTTTGCAGACAGTACCACCAGCACCGATGAGGACAGCCTCAGGGCGGAGCTGCGTCACAGGACCACTATCCCATGGAGCTCGTTCGCCACGTACCTGCGCGCCGCAGGTCTGCTGCTGCTGCCACTGCTCGTCCTCTCGCAGCTCACCAAACACACGCTGATGGTCGCCATCGACTTCTGGCTCGCACACTGGACGTCCCGCGTCATCGCAGCGCAGATCGAGAGCGCCGAGAGGAACTGCACCAGCACAAAGGTCAGAACACTGAAACAGCAACTTGGACAAATTAGAAAAAATAAATTGAATTATTCTCAACTGAAGTGTTGTTGTGTTAATCCATAGAGACTGTGTCACACATGCTTGAGCAAAAACACACACGCATAGTCTCTCACACACACACACACACACACACACACTCACACACTCACACACTCACACACACACACACACACACACACACACACACACACACACACACACATGTTTGTTTTTGTGTAAAGTGTGTTCATCCCATAGGTGTAATGGTTTTTATTCTGTACAAACTGTATATTCTCTGGCCCTACAACAACCCTACACCTAACCCTAACCCTCACAGGAAACTTTGTGCATTTTTACTTTCTCAAAAAAACTCATTCTGTATGATTTATAAGCGTTTTGAAAAATGGGGACATGGGTTATGTCCTCATAATGCCCCGTTTCCACCGCAGGAACTTTACCCAGGAACTAGGGACTTTGGCCTGGTCCTCGGTGTGTTTCCACCGAGTTCACCCAGCATTGGTTGAGTTCAACCACCATTTATTCGGATCAACATTTTCAAAATATTACTGTTATTGTGTCATAAAATGTAATTTTAAAAGTATTTCAGACGAGAATGTAGTTGTTTAAAACTCAAATCTGTGGTTTATTTATAAAGACAGCGCCTATTTAAAAATGTGTTTCGCCGATCTCAGAGACGGTGAGCTCCACGCGATCAGCGGGAGATCAGTCCTCATGTATCCGCCGAGAAGCAGCCTCTCCTCGGCTTGACCTTCTGATGTGTGCCGCTGGCTCTGATGTCTCTTTAGTGGTTAAACATAAAATATAATTTGTTTTGGGTAAATCTAACAGGTTATCTTTGGTCTGTATTCAATTTATCTGTATGTTAAAATGAAAATAAAAAAAGGCAAATCTATATAATATTTCGTTTCATTGTAATGGCTGTATATATATACACATATCCCTGAACTAAGTAAATTTCTGCAGCTGTTATTATGCTTAAATGAAAACGAAAGGAGGCAGTGGTATTTAATATCCTATTTTGTTTTATTGTAAATATACAGAGAGGAAAATAGTAGCCATGGTCAGCTGACTGAAGTTATCAAGTATATGCTGCTGTTTGCAGATTTACTGGATTTGCCTCGTCGCGGACATCACACTCCCGAGTCGAATGCACAAAGTCCGCACTACCGAGGATGCACGTCCAAAATCAGCGTACTTTGTATTGAGAAACGCGCGCAGACCTACGTCACCAGTCTATTTGCCTAATCTTCCCGGTACTTTACACCGCGGTGGAAACGCAGAAAGCAACAGGTCTGGGGGGAAAAAAGTTCCTGGGAAAAAAAGTTCCTGGTACAAATGTTCCGGGTAATTTCGGTGGAAACACGGCATAAGTCACCCTCTCCTTGTAATACCTGTGTCATACCCATGTCATTATACAGAGTTGTGTCCTGATATGATACAAAAACAAGAGCACACACACACACACACACACATACACACATACGCACACACACACACACACATACACACATACGCACACACACACACACACATACGCACACACACACACACATACACACATACGCACACACACATACGCACACACACATACGCACACACACACACACACACACACACACACACACATACATACGCACACACACACACACACACACACACACACATACCCACACACACACACACACACACACACACACACACACATACGCACACACACACACACACACACACACACACACACACACACACACACACATACGCACACACACACACACACACACACACACACACACACACACACACACACACACACACATACATACGCACACACATACACACACACACACACACACACACACACACACACACACATACGCACACACAAACACAAGTGCACTGCTTTAATCTCGAAGGTTTGATCGCAGCTGTTGGAGTCTCAGTCTCAATCCCAGCAGACCGTCTGTACACTACACACACAAGTCTTTAGTCTCAGCTGAATGAAAGCGTGAAGAGGTGAAAGAGTCTTCTTGTTTTCACAGAATCAGTTTCATAATAGGACAATTACCAGGAAACAATGGCAATATCATTTTAATTTCAAAGAAATGTACTGTAGTACCGTTCAAAGCTTTGGAAAAACAAACAGAAAATCTTACAGCCCCAAAGAAATACATACTTTTATTTAGTAAGAACACATTCAATTGATCAAAAATGACAGTAAAGATATTTATAATGTTACAAAAAACTGCTATTTCATATAAATGCCATTCTTTTTAACTTTCTATTCATCTGTGAATCCTGAAAAATAAAACGTATCACAGTCTCCACAAAAATATGAAGCAGTCTGTGTTGTTTTAGTACCACTGAAATTATATATATATATATATATAAAGACTCTGAAATTGAAAAATACTGAAGCACAGTTTTGAACTAGGAATTTATTTTTCCTTTCAAAAAGCTTGTACGCAGCCAACAAATTCACAGGGCAGAGCTGTCATCAGGAATCACCATTAACAGATGAAAGGATAATACAACAAAGATATCGCTTTTCTCAGCTGACATTATAACTAATATTTTATTGTGAATATGAGACAAATAATGAATGCTGTATCAAATGAAGGTAATCACACTTGCTCAGTCCATCTCTCTCTCATAAATCTCTACTACATGTAATACACTGCTTTTACTGCAGTAATACAATAAGCTTTTAATGAAGCAATTCCATGTTCCTTCGTTACTAGTTCTAGTCTGAAGTTAAGGAATTAGTTAGTCAGCTGCTAAACTATCAAACTGAGATTTGAATCCCTGGTGGAAGGAAGTAGTTCTGCACAAAAGAAAGCTTTTAAAGACACTCTGATGTTATTTCTTTATGTATTTACACACTTTATATTTGTCATTAGTTTGAGTGGAGCTGAGTGTTGTTGTTTTGTGCTTCTCTCTCAGGACTGTGAGTTCAGTCACTCGTCGTACCTGCAGGTTTTCTGCGGTCTGTGTGCTCTGGGAATCGTCCTGTGTCTCATCACGTCTCTGGCGGTGGAGTGGACGGGTTTGCGTGTTTCCCGAGAGCTTCACTGCAGCCTCCTGCGTACCATCGTCCTTGCACCCATGAGGTCTGTGTGAGTTCATCAGCTTGTGATCGTCCTCTAAAACCACACACATATACTGCAAAAAAGTTACGAATACTTGTTACTTGTGCGCAAAACTGGAATATTGCATAAAACATTTGTGAATAAAGCAAAGTTGAAGAGAACAAAATCATCAATACTAAATTACTTGAACTAAATATCATAAAGAAAAATTTAATTGGCTGCTGTTTAGTAGAAGGCACTGTATACAGTACACTAGTTTGTTTTTATACATTAAATTTCGAGCTTCAGAGCATGCAAACTTAAAGCGGTCATGTTGTCTTATTTTCAGAGCCTGCTGTTTAGGAATGCAGTTCTGGGTTTTAGTTATAAAGCAAATTGAGACTTTGCGCAAGAATTTTAGAATGACAAAACTAGCATTTCAGATGCTGTGCATTTAGAACAGTCTGTTAGTTGGTCCAGTTTTATGCTGTCTCATCGCAATGTCACATGTCTTTTTTGATGCGCAGGAAGGAATTGATTCGGTAAAAATGTTTCCATCATAGTTTATGCACATGTTTTCTTACTGGATAAGAAAATAAATCCTACTTAGTTGAGTGCATAATTTTTTTTTATTTATGTGCATCTTGCCGTTTCCATCCAGTGCTTTTTTATGCGATATCCCAAAATGCCCATAAAAAAAGTGTATGGAAACATAGCTATAGTCATATGATTGTGTCCACGCATCGCACAGGTAATTTTTTCTCGTAAATTTAATTGTTCCCAATAAATTCTAAATATTTATATTAATTAACCCGTAAAATAATTATCTGTGCGATGCTTTGACACCTAATCAGGTGACTATGTCATGTGACGAATTGACTGTTTAAATGGTGCACCTGTTGTTTTTGTTTTTAATGTAAAGCATGTAAATAAAAGCTTTTTTCACTACAATTTCGAGTGCCTTGGAGTGATTTTTTTTTTTTTTTTAAACACGTAGACTGATCTGTTTTTCCCACCAGGTTATTTGAGACAACTCCCCTGGGGAACATCTTAAACCGATTCTCAGCAGACACCAACACAATCGATCAGGTACTGGAGGATAAAGAGATTTTACATTTCACAGAAGACTCATGCATAGTGTTTGCAGCCAGGATTGGTTTGGTCAGTGTTGGAATGTGATGGACAGATGTGTGTCTGTGTGATTGCAGCACATCCCTGTGACTCTGGAGTGTCTGAGCCGCTCGACTCTGCTGTGTGTGTCCGCGGTGGGCGTCATCTCTTACGTCACGCCGCTCTTCCTCATCGCTCTGCTGCCACTGGCCGTCGCCTGCTACTTCATTCAGAAGTACTTCAGGGTGGCGTCCAGGTTAGTCACAGAGTATTCAAATAAAATAAAAAAATATATAAACAATGCCTGTGACAGATGAAGTTTACCACTGATGTCTGTAAAAATTATAGCAGCTTACCTGAACTATTTTCTTAATTTTTTTTTTTAGGTCGTAATATTTTATATTATTTCTATATATATATATATATATATATTTCCTATTATTTCCCAAAAAGTAAAACATTTTTAATAATTTTTTTTTATATTATATGTTCTAGTAACTTATTATTTTAATGATGCATTTCTTATTATTTATCTTGCATTATGAATAGTCTGTTTTCTCTGTGTCTGTGTGTAGAGATCTGCAGCAGCTGGAGGACAGCACTGAGATGCCGCTCCTTTCCCATTACTCACAGACCATAGAGGGCCTCACCACCATCAGAGCGTTCAGGTAACACACACACCCACGCACACGCACACACACTCTCACACACACACTTTCACACACACTCTCTCTCACACACACTCTCTCACACCCACACTCTCTCACACACACACACACACACACACACACACTAATGTTGAGTCAGTTATTGATTTGACACACCATACCAACTGACTTGACTGTGTTTTGTCTCAGACATGAGCAAAGGTTTAAGAAAAAACTGCTGGAACACACAGATGCGAATAACATCTCCTCCCTTTTCCTGATGGCAGCCAATCGCTGGCTGGAGGTTCGCATGGTAATGAAAACTATCATAGCATATCTAGCACAGATTTAAATTACATATACATTCAAACCAAAATGTATTCATACACCAGATATAATTTTTGATGTTTTTTTTTTTTTTTTTTTGCTAGTGGGTGCAGGACACTATAGTTTATTTATGTAAGTGAGGATAGTAAAATAAAGTAAACTGTGACATATTATACCCAACAATTCTTCATACAGTGGACTACAAATAAAACTGATAAAAATGTGGGACCAAAAATTATACATACATTTTGACCTGGCCATGTTTTGCTGAAGTGTTTTTCTCTAATTGCTAACTCAAACTTTTTACACTACATACTGAAGAAAATTAAGCATTGCTTGGTAATTGGTTGACCTAAATTGGTCTTATCTAATTGTGTAAAAAAAATGACCAGATTTGACCGGTTTAGACTCTGTACCTACAAGGAGAATTTCAGTTTGATCACTATTAATTTTAAGGAAATTAAATGAAAAACAATTTTGTATTTCATATAAACAGCTTAACAGACAAGACGGACATACCGAATTAGGAATAGAAAACATAAAGAGCTGGGTATCGTTGGCATAGCAATGGAAATAAATTCCAAACTTCTTAAGAATTTGACAGTAAATGCCAGTAAATGAATGATGAATAGAAAAGGCCCCAAGACTGAGCCTTGGGGAACACCATCAGTAACATGCGACAGCTCAGATCTGAAGTTTTTAAGTTTTACAAACTGAGTGTGGCCAGCAAGATATAATGTAAGCCAAGAAAGATAGGTGTCCATAAATCCCAGTGAGACATTGTAAACGAATGCATATTATTTTTATTTTGGCTGTGTGCAGGAGTATATCGGGGCGTTTGTGGTGCTGATCGCGGCAGTGGCATCTATAAGCAATGCTTTATGCAGTCAGCTCTCAGCAGGACTGGTGGGTCTGGGACTCACTTACGCTCTCATGGTAAACTACAGAAACAAGCCTGCTGCTCATCAGTCTTTTCTAGCGAGTGTTCCTCAATAACCGTCTCCGCTCTGCCTCCGTGAAGGTGTCCAACTATCTGAACTGGATTGTGCGTAATCTGGCAGACATGGAGGTGCAGCTGGGCTGCGTGAAGAGAGTCAGCGGTCTGATCCACACACAGCCGGAGAGCTACGACGGACTCATGAGTGAGACACTGACACAACACTGGGAAATAAGAGGGAACAGTCCTAAAAATATCAGAATAAGAAGAGGAAATTAAAATAAATAATAACAATAAAAATTATATGTTTTTAAAAAGATAATTATAAAAGTATGAACATATTGATCAAATATTCATTTCAGATCATAAGATTTATTTTTCTTTTTTTTTTTTAATGCAATGCTTTTTTGCTAATATTTTGCTATATATATATATTAGGGGTGTAACGGTACGTGTATTCGTACCGGACCGTTTCGGTACAGGGCTTTCGGTTCGGTGCACGTGTGTACCGAGTGACCGAATGCAATATTTTGTTTGAGGAACATAGGCACATTTTCGTGTTTCCAAAAGAACATATTAAGTGGCGGAAGTCTCCGCGTTCAGCGCAAATCCCGCCCTGCAGCTGATTCTAAGGCCGGTGACACACTGGCTGCGTGTCAGTTGCTTCGCGTTTTCTGTGTCTTTACACACCAGAATCGTGCTTGACGCGGCGCTGCTGTAGGTGACATAGAGGGAGGCCGCCGACAGACCAGGATCTTGTCTTCACGACAACAATATCTATACTTCATGTTGAGCATAAATATAAAGCCTACTGATAAAGGACACCGTCAACAGTATTGACGGCAAAATAGACTATGCTTGACAGGTGCAATACGCCAGTGTGTCACCGGCCTAAGGTTTTCAAAAGGCATCACGCGAGTGTGAACATCACTACAACTAGGAAAAAAACGACCGTAATTCCAACGCAGCTCTCGTCGGCATTTAAACAGACCTTTGCTCTTAATTCCGATCGGTCCAACGCAATAACGAAATCTGAGCAGGTCTAAAAACTGAAACTGTTGATGCTGCCCTTTACACTTTGGAAAAGTTATATATATTTTTTAAAATATGAGCAGGCCTACAAGCTGGGATTGGTAATGCTGCACTGTAATCATAGATATTTATTTATATTTTTCATTATATTTTATTATATGATATTGTTTTGAGACTGAGAGTATTTTATTTAGTGGAGAACTTTGCAGCAGTATTTTATTTCTTATTCTTTTTTTTATTTTATTATAAATTATATTTTATTATTTATTTTATTAAAAAGTATTTTAAAAAAAGTGTAAACAAATTGTTAAAAAAAGTTTATAGTAATAAACAACCTGCAGTTAAATTTTTGCATTTCTTTCCCTTACTGTACCGAAAATTTACCGAACCGTGACTTTAAAACCGAGGTACGTACCGAACCGTGGTTTTTGCGTACCGTTACACCCCTAATATATATATATATATATATATATATATATATTAGCAAAAAAGCATTGCATTAAAAAAAAAATTGGCATCCTTTAGGTGAGTGCATATATATACTTTCAACAAGGTGCTGAAAGCATTCCATTCCACCACATCCCAAAGATGCTCTATTGGGTTGAGATCTGGTGACTGTGGGGGCCATTTTAGTACAGTGAACTCATTGTCATGTTCAAGAAACCAAGTTGAAACGATTCGAGCTATGTGACATGGTGCATTATCCTGCTGGAAGTAGCCATCAGAGGATGGGTACATGGTAGGGGTGTAACGGTACGCAAAAATCACGGTTCGGTACGTACCTCGGTTTTAAAGTCACGGTTCGGTTCATTTTCAGTACAGTAGGGGAAAGAAATGCAAACATTAAACTGCAGGTTGTTTATTACTATAAACTTTTTTTAACAATTTGTTTACACTTTTTTTTAAATACTTTTTAATAAAATATATATAAAATAAAAAAAGAATAAGAAATAAAATACTGCTGCAAAGTTCTCCACTAAATAAAATACTCTCAGTCTCAAACCAATTTCATATAATAAAATATAATGAAAAATATAAATAAATAACTATGATTACAGTGCAGCATTACCAATCCCAGCTTGTAGGCCTGCTCCTATTATAAAAAAAAAAAAAAAAAAAAAAAAAAATATATATATATATATATTCAGCGCCCGGTCTATTTTTGCTGTGCTGCTCACGCTCAATTAAAGTGAAAGCACACTTTTGATGGACAAAATAAATATGATTTAACACAAAACGTGCTCAAAATGCACAGAATAAGCATGTCAAGAGTTTTAACAACAATGCCAGAAAAGAAAATTAAGTATAACAAATATGTATTTACCCATTTAAACTTTTTAATTAATCGTTTTGGGTGAAAGTATGGTGTATTGTTATAAAAACAAATGTTGAAAGAATTATACCCATTGTTTGAAATGGTTATACTGTCTGCCGAACATGCTTTGCAACCGCTGCTGTGATGCTGTACTTATACGCTTCCAGTGTTGATACTCGCGAGAGTCTGCTGCTGCAGTGACGATGTAGTTGCGCGGACGTGCTGCTCTGCTTTATATTTATGCTCAACATGAAGTATAGATATTGTTGTCGTGAAGACAAGATTATGGTCTGTCGGCGGCCTCCCTCTATGTCACCTACAGTAGCAGCCGCGCGTCAGGCACGATTCTGGTGTGTAAAGACACAGAAAACGCGAAGCAGACGTCACGCAAATGACACGCAGCAGAAACGCCACGCTCACGCCACGCAGCCAGTGTGTCACCCGCCTTAGAATCAGCTGCAGGGCGGGATTTGCACTGAACACGGAGACTTCCGCCACTTAATATGTTCGTTTGGAAACACGAAAATGTAGCTATGTTCCGCATACAAAATATTGCATTCGGTACACACGTGCACCGTACTGAAAGCCCTGTACCGAAACGGTCCGGTACGAATACACGTACCGTTACACCGCTAGTACATGGTGGTCATAAAGGGATGGACATGGTCAGAAACAATGCTCAGGTAGGCCGTGGCATTTAAACGATGCCCAATTGGCACTAAGGGGCCTAAAGTGTGCCAAGAAAACATCCCCCGCACCATTACACCACCACCAGCAGCCTGCACAGTGGTTACAAGGCATGATGGATCCATGTTCTCATTCTGTTTACGCCAGATTCTGACTCCATCATCTGAATTTCTCAACAAAAATCGAGACTCATCAGACCAGGCAACATTTTTCCAGTCTTCAATTGTGCAATTTTGGTGAGCTCGTGGAAATTGTAGCCTCTTTTTCCTATTTGCAGGGGAGATGAGTGGTACCCGGTGGGGTCTTCTGCTGTTGTAGCCCATCCGCCTCAAGGTTGTGCGTGTTGTGGCTTCACAAATGCTTTGCTGCAGACCTCGGTTGTAATGAGTGGTTATTTCAGTCAAAGTTGCTCTTCTATCAGCTTGAATCAGTTGGCCCATTTTCCTCTGACCTCTAGCATCAACAAGGCATTTTCACCCACAGGACTGCCCCATACTGGATGTTTTTCCCTTTTCACACCATTCTCTGTAAACCCTAGAAATGGTTGTGCGTGAAAATCCCAGTCACTGAGCAGATTGTGAAATACTCAGACCGGCCCGTCTGGCACCAACAACCATGCCATGCTCAAAATTGCTTAAATCACCTTTCTTTCCCATTCTGACATTCAGTTTGGAGTTCAGGAGATTGTCTTGACCAGGATCACACTCCTAAATGCATTGAAGCAACTGCCATGTGATTGGGTGATTAGATATATATATATATATATGCTAGTTCATATTCATTCAGAGGGGAAAAAAACAAACAGACATAAGAGCATTTTGAGGAACATAACATTTCTTTATATATGAAATAAATAATATTTGAAAAGCATATATATATTCTTTAATATATATAAAACAAATATTTTAACATGATTTATATACACACACGCAGGTGCATGTCATGGAAATGTTCATTTATTTCAGTAATTCAACTCAAATTGTGAAACTCGTGTATTAAATAAATTCAATGCACACAGACTGAAGTTTAAGTCTTTGGTTCTTTTAATTGTGATGATTTTGGCTCGCATTTAACAAAAACCCACCAATTCACTATCTCAACAAATTATGATACTTCATAAGACCAATAAAAGAAACATTTTTAGTGAATTGTTGGCCTTCGTGAAAGTAATGTTCATTTACTGTACATATACTCAATACTTGATATGGGCTACTTTTGCTTTAGTCCATTTTTCAGTCCATTCCTTGTGAAGTTTACTCAATTTCTTGAATCCAGTTTGCTTGACAATCCTCATAAGGCTACGGTTCTCTCGGTTGGTTGTGCATCTTTTTCTTCCACACTTTTTCCTTCCACTCAACTTTCTGTTAACATGCTTGAATACAGCACTCAGTGAACAGCCAGCTTCTTTGGCTAAATGATAAATAAATGAACTTTTCCACAACATTCTAATTTATTGAGATGCACCTGTATACACACACACACACACACACACACACACATTTAATACTGTTAAAATATAATTATACATTAATATACATTCATTAATATAAACTAGTTGTTTATTATTATTATTGATAATAATAATACTAATAATATGTTGTTGTTGTTTTCATCATTATTTCCATTTTTGCTTCATATTTAATCCAAAATTGGGGAACAAAAAAAAAAGTTAAATAAATATTGATTTCAGATTAATTTTGTAATCAGTTGTATTCTTAAATTAGTATTATTATTATTTTAAATAATAACAATTTCTATATTTAAAACATTATCTGAATCAATATAAATAAGTGGTCTGTATTCTCGGTATATACATTAGCAGTTCGTATTCATTCAGAAAAAAATAGCTAAATAATAACATTTTAGAAAATAATAATAATAATAATAATAAAACTAATATTTATTTAAAATGATTATATAATGTAAAATATTGGTATTTTATCCAAATTCAAGTAAATATATAAATATGCTATGCTTATAAAAAAAAATATTATTATTATTTTAATTATAGCATTTCTAACAATCTGAATGCACATTATATATTATGATTCACGAAAGAACAATGCAATATTTTGTTCACCACTTTTGAAAGTTCTTTAGAAAGTGTCATCATCAGATGTGATGTGATGTGATTGCAGCTCCTGCTCAGGTTCCTGCCGGATGGCCAAAGTATGGAGAGATCCAGATCAAGAACCTGAGCGTTCGCTACGACTGCAGCCTGAAGCCCGTCCTGAGACACGTCAGCGCTCACATCCGACCGGGACAGAAGGTCAGTCTGACGCTCTACACAAACACACTCAGCTTTCGCTGGAAGAGCAGATTACATGTGAAGACTGAGTGTTTTATGGCTAGGTGGGAATCTGTGGACGGACAGGGAGTGGGAAATCCTCCTTTTCTCTGGCTCTCTTCAGAATGCTGGACACGATCGAGGGTAACAGGAGCTTCGTAATGATCAAACTCCTCATTTTCTGACCTCTTCTGGGTCTTTGTGACTCCATGGATGTGTTTTGTTCTGAAACAGGGCAAATAGCAATTGATGGGATTGATATCGCCAAGCTTCCTCTGCAGACTCTACGATCAAAGTTTTCCATCATCCTGCAGGATCCCATTTTATTCAGTGGAACGATTCGGTGAGGCTATACACGTTTCTCCACCCTTTTATACTGTATTTTCGATCAGGTTGAGTGTACAAAGACACACAAATCATGCAGTGCGGTCGGCTCTAGTCTTCACTTTTGTTTCTCAGGTTTAATCTGGATCCGGAGAGAAAGGCCACTGATCAGATGCTTTGGGAGGCTCTTGAGATTGCCCAGCTCATGCCAGTTGTTAAAGCTCTACCTGGAGGACTAGGTGAGATCAATCAGTTCAGTTCAGTGTGAAATATGTGACCCTGGAGCACAAAAGCAGTCAGAAGTAGCACTGCTATATCTGAAGCAAAAGCCGCCAATACATTGTAAAGGTCAAAATTATAAAGTTTTCCTTTACGTCAAAAATATGTTGTAAATTTCCTACTGTAAGTTATGTCAAAACATAATTATGGATTAGTTATATGCATTGCAAAGAACTTCATTTGAACAACTTGAACAACTTTAAAGATGATTTTCTCAATATTTAGATTTTTTTGCTCCCTCAGATTCCAGATTTTCAAATAGTTGCATCTCAGACACATATTGACCTCCTAACAAACCAGACATCAATATAAATATTATTTATTCCGTTTATGATGTATAAATCACACAAAAAAAAAAAAAATAATAATAAAGAAAAAAGAGCCTTGTGACTGGTTTTGTGGTCCAGGGTCACATATTACAATTTCTGTGATTAATTTTCAGCATCATTCCTCCAGTCTTCAGTGTCACATGATCTTCAGAAATCAGAATAATATGATGATTTACTGCTCGAGAAACAGTTCTGATTATTATGAAAGTTGAACACAGTTGTGCTGCACAATATTTCAAGTGCAAAATTGCATTCAACTAAAAAAAATAAAAATAAAAACTCATGAAAAGAAATATCATTAATAACTGAGCAACAGCAATAGCTGGTAATAAAAAGGCATATTATTCTGATTTCTGAAGATCATGTGACACTGAAGACTGGAGGAATGATGCTGAAAATACACATAAATAAATTACAGTTTAATACAGATTCACACAGAAAACAGCTGTTTTACATTACAAAAATAATCATTATTCCAATCACTAGACTGGACATGTAAACATCTCATAAATCCATTAATTTGATTGAATAAGAGATTCACACAAACTGTCCGCTCCACAGATGCAATGGTGACAGAAGGAGGAGAGAACTTCAGTCAGGGCCAGCGGCAGCTCTTCTGTCTCGCTCGAGCCTTCATGAGGAAGAGCAGCATCCTCATCATGGATGAAGCTACAGCGTCCATCGACATGGCCACAGTGAGAACAAGGTTCAGCGCTTTGTTTCTCTGGTGCATATAAAGTTCGGTTAACCACCGTCTTTGTTCCTGTAGGAGAGTATTCTGCAGAAAGTAGTCATGACGGCGTTTGCAGACCGAACAGTGGTTACGATAGCAGTGAGTCCCTGCACCATACACAACTACACAGCAGGGGTCTTCAACTCTGGCCCTCGAGGTCCACTTTCCTGCAGACTCGATCAAACTCACCTGGGAGTAACTCTAGTGATCCTGAAGACCCTGATGAGCTGCTTCAGGTGTGTTTGATTAGGATTGGAGCTGAACTCTGCAGGAACGTGAACCTTGAGGACCAGAGCTGAGAACCCCGCTATAAAAGCATTTACAGAACTAAACCTAAAGACTGTCATCTACTCATCCCAATCCACTAAAACCTTAGCAACATTCATGTTAATGTGCTGGATTATACCGAAGTTTATTTCTGACACGGTGTTCAAAAATTAAATAATAATTGCAAATTTTATTTCTCACAATTTATATCTAAAATGATTACTTTTTTCTTGAAATGCTGAGGAAAAAAGTCAGAAGTCTAAAGGTAATTGGTAGTTTATATCTCATAAATCTGACTTTTTTCCACAAATTTTGAGTTAACATTAACATTTATATCCTTTTTCTCACAATTCTATTTATAACATAATTCTGACTTTCCTTTTTACTCGATTAGTTTATATCATATATCTAAGTATACATATATATATATATATACCATAATTCTCACTTTCCCTAATGCTGAGTTTATATCATAATTCTAATTGTATCTCACAATTATTCTTCCACATAATTCTGGCATATTTTCTTCAAATTAAGTTTATATATCATAATTGGCTTTTCTCACTATTCTGAGAGCAAAAGTTTAAAGGTTAGTCTTTTTTTCTTCTTCTCCCAAGTCTGCCTCGTTTCCTAGAATTTGGAGTTAAAAAGCCACAGTTACCTGATCTTTGTTTTACTCTGCGGCAGCATTAAGTTTCAAAGTGTAAAGGGTGAGGCTCACTGTGATGTGATGGCTGGTGTGTTTTGTGTCGGACAGCATCGTGTTCACACCATCCTGGGCTCGGACGTGGTGATCGTGATGAAACACGGCGCTATCTTAGAGTACGATGAACCAGACGTCTTGCTGGAGCAGAAGGACAGCGTTTTCTCTGCATTTGTGCGAGCCGACAAATAAAGATGGATGGAGGCATAATCATGCAATACTCAGATGTGTATGGCTGCATATGCTTTGTGTAATATTTGTACAATTCATATCCTGTAAACTAATAAAATGGTGAATTCCACAATAACCTATTAGAGATCTTAACTAAGGCTCTGTTGTAAAAACATCACAATTTGTGCTTTTTTTAAGAAAGGTTCACTCAGTTCTTTACATACCGACACCCTGTACTTCATAATTCATAATTATCTTAAATAATAATGTCCATCAACATCAACATGGGCGTCACTTCTCACGATTTTTCCATTATCAAATCTTTAAGACAAAAGATGGAGATATAAAACAATTGATTTAAAGATGTCGAATAGATACGTATAGAAAATATTTCACATAGAAAGCAAAATATGTACTCAAATAAATAGTTTGAGCTCATCGGGAGAATTAATTGTGTCATTCACAGAGCTTCATGGGATTGAGCGGAGCCCCTTTGGGATGATTTACCCGTTTCTGTTCTCTGATTGGTAGAGATTTCTTTGCAGAATCATGGGTAATGTAGTTTCCCCCCCAGCAACTTGGCTGTTAAAAATATTACAATTATTTAAACATAATGCTTTAACCAAAGCACACCTTGTAGCTCACAGTAGTTCTGTCTTTACAGATATTTAAGATAACATCGTTCAAAATAACTTCCACTTTGGAGAAAATCAATGGGATTTTTACTTCTGTAACCTGATTGGCTGACGTGTATTGTGGGCGGGGTTAGCATGACAACTAAAACCACTTATAACACCATCAAATAATCAAAATGCATGAAATTGCAATATTTCTGACCTGACACTTCTTGATTTCACAGATGAAAAAGTGGGAAAAAAAAGACACGGTGACTTTTAAATATTTTATTAGGTTATAATTTGCAGAGCTTAAAATATTAAATCGCTTTTAACTTAAAGTATTATTAAAATACATAAAACAAAAGCCAGAACCGAGGAGCCCTGAAAAACGTCAACTAAAACTGAAACGAAAAGGAAAAAGAAAACCAAGAAATAAATTAAATAAAAGGAAAAGTCTGATCTTCTCGTCGCGACACAAACTCTCTGAACAGCGATGAAGGGAGAACTAAAACATCTGTCGCTCTTTTTCTCACACTCTCAGTCGCTCGAAGACAATAGACGCTAAGTGTACATTCTTTTCCATTCACAAATCGTCTTTTCAGAACGAGGCTAGACATGATTACAAGCAGTCCTCCGAACTCAGGACGTTCAGATTCAACAGCAGACAATGGGAATGTCCTTGTCATTCTGGAGGGAGAACGCGTGAAACCCAGGCCCTGGAGCCAAAATGGCGCCCGATTCAACTCGTCTCTCTCTTTACAGTGGTTAACGTGCTAATACGCAACAAGTCTGTCCCATATAAGTCGAGGGAGGATGGGATTGCTATATGATGAGTAAAGTGACACCGAGAGGCTTATGGGTGAGCAGGTAGCATTGACAGCTCTCTCAGTTCCTGAGTGCAAAAGCCTTGAACACACACACACACACACACACACACCCCTTTTACCCTATAAAAATGAAAAAGAAACCTTTAAACCGTACACGAGGACCAGGCCGACACCCTTATCAATCCAAGAGATGGAAAACTGCTGCTTCAAAACAGAAAGCGGAAAACGGGGAGGAAGGAAACTGAAGCATGGTCAGGCGGTTCTCGGTTAAAGGGTTAGACGGCCGCGTCTGAGGTCATTCGGCGCTCCCAACTGGGTCCGAAAGAGAGCAATGTTCAGGTCTGTGAGTCCCAGCAGTCCTTGGCCGGACTCATCTCTCCGTCACGTGGTTCTGTGGCTGAGGGGGCAGCGGCGTGCACAGGGCCTCCGTCAGGTCCTCCATTATCGACGTCTCCTTGGGGTCCATCAGATTGAATTCCCTTATAAATACCACGAAGTGTGTGTAGAGTGTGTTTAGGTGTCCGTGCAGGTCCATGGCCACCGTCTCCTTGTAGTGGGACCAGTAGATGTGGGCCAGAACGTGGAAGAGATACCTGCAGATTTTCTTCACCAGCGAGTCGAAGGTGTTGGGGAACTCTTTACCTGCAGAGAACCAGACCAACTCCATCAGCAACACACAGTTAGACCAAAGAATGTGATGAACGAATGACATGTTTTGCAACAAAGTCTGCATTTGTTTGATTTAAAAATACTGTGAAAATTGTGAAATATTTGTACAATTTCAAACATCTGTTTTCTGTGTGAATCTGTGTTAAAGTGTAATTTATTCCTGTGATGCTCCGCTGTATTTTCAGCATCATTCCTCCAGTCTTCAGTGTCACATGATCTTCAGAAATCATGAAAATATGATGATTTACTGCTCAAGAAACATTTCTGATTATTATCAGTGTTGATGTTGAAAACAGTCGTGCTGCATGATATTTTTGTGGAAACGGCTATACATTTAATTTCAAGGATTCACAGATGAATAGAAAGTTCAAAAGAACAGAATAGAAGACTTATTTGAAATAGAAATCTTTTGTGATATTAAAAACTGTCACTATTGATCAGATGAATGCATCTTTCCTGACCCCAGTAAATATTATCATTTGTATATTTCACGGTCTAACTAGTTAACTAATGGGACCTTATGGTGAAGTGTTAATGTTTAAATGTACAGAATATTGCTAAAAATGTGTGTCTACATCCACTGTGACAGTCTTGATTAGTCTTCTACTAAAACTGGTCATTTGCTTTTAAATAAACACAACAGAAGTGAAGATATATGATTATTTAAGACTAGATTTAAATGTGTAACATATCCATAAATGTTCCTAATAAAGTCCACATGCATCAGCAGGTGGCGCTAGAGACTCACTCACCGTATTTGGTGGGAAAGATGTCCTCATCGGTCACCAGCTTCTGAACTGAACTCATGACGAAATCCACGTACTGCGGCGCTGTGCATTTCGTCTTCTTCCCTTTCTCATCATACCAGAAGTACGTCCTGAGAGACGGAGGTTAGATTGAGACTTCTGCTAGAAGTACAGCATCATCATCGCTTCCCCTTCAATCACTGCTCTTCCACAAATATCCAATCCAAAAAAACCCTTCAGGGAATGTGCAGTGGTTTAACTGGTTAAACGCTGCTGGTTTATAATGTGTGTAATGACATTTGTAGTGAAAACCAATAGAATGAATCAATGAATGATGCATTTATATTTAGAATGACTGTGATGGTTCCTATCGTTTTTTTGCAGCAGCACTCATCTATTCCTCTGGTATTACAGAAGCACGAAATCAAACACAATCTGACTTTGTTGTTGTACGGTCAGATCTCTCCCTGAGGTCTGAGGTCAGAGGTCGCGTCTCTGAGAGTTAATAATGCATCACTCACGTGCTGCAGGCGGTCATGGCCGGACACGTGTCTCCGGTGCAGAACTCAGAGATGGTGCTGTACTGCAGGTTGATGAGGTTGAAGAACGTCGTGGCTAGAGGATCACACACAGATGACGCCAAGATTAAGAAACGATAAAACACAGCCATCAACTCATAAAAATCAGTTTCTAAAAATCAGCAAAAATCTTTCCATCTTTTCATTTGTTTTATATTTTTAGAAATTGATGCACATATGCATGTTTAATAAAATTGCATGTACAATTATAACAGTATTACATACATTCCCGCTGAGGTTTGCAAAACACAGCTAGTAACTAGACACAACAACAGCAGACGGTCAGCCGCGGTTGAGGTCAAGGGTCGGCCGTTGCCAGATTAAAAACAACCAACATACACCGCAACAAGAGAAAATACCTAACGTTTGTTTCCTCTGTATTCCTAGAATTCCTATTTCCCAAAAAATGAGTAAAGTAAACTACTGATTACATTTCACAGATTAGAAATGCTGTTCTTGGATCACTTTTTGACTTTTAAAAGCATTTCAGGACAATAGACAACAATACGATATTAAAAAGTGCATTGTGAATGTAATGTCTATTGCAGGATTAATTCTATACGAGGTGATGCGAGTCACTCACTGTTGCAAGCGAGCCATTCGTTCAGGTCGATCTCTCTGGGCAAGACCACCAGCTCCTTGAGGTCGAAGTCGACGACTCTTACTTTGGTGTATTCTGCCTCCAGGTAAAGCTTCTTCTCCTCGGCGGGCGGCTTCTTTCCATTGGGCTTCCCCTTGCCCTTCCTGCACGAGACGAAACCAGGGCAAACAGAGGTTACTCAAATGTAATGCCACATAATGATAGAGCTGGGAACGATGTCTGCAACTCTTTAGAGCAGCAAGAAACAAAAAATAAATCTACTACTAATGATAAATGTAATGCATCTATGTATTGGAATGGATTAATGTGTATTATCTAATTAATCAGTATTCATGCATATGTGCATAAAAAAAAAAAGAATCTATATAAAATAATAACCCTGAAATGTCCAAAAATAAATAAATTATTTGAAAAATCATTGCATATATTGCAAATATTCAGCATTGTGTGTATGTGTGGAGCTGGTCCATTATGTATTACATAGGGACACCTCGTGCGTCGCAGCAAACTACACAACGATCTGTGCACATCCGTTTTTCCACTGCAGGTTTGCTTCGTTAACCGTGGCCTGTAATTAGCACAGTAAACCACAGACATCTAGGCTTTTCCTTCCACATCTATTTTTAGCGCAGGCGGGTTGTATTACCGTCCGAGCCAGCGCCTCCCACCACACCCATCTCACGCTTCAAACACCCCAATACAGCAAACACACTACACTCTAACACACAAGAGCTACTTTCATGGAAAACAAGAGCTTTAAGAGCCAACAATTACCTCACAGCACCTTAAACACACACAAGACTGCTGACAGGAGAGGCTTTGTAAATCAAGCTTTCATACAAAACCACTCTGACAAACCTTTACTGTCATGATGACCGAGTGGACCAAGAACAATGTGCTAACAGAGCAACATTGTGTTCATGCCATTTACTTCATCTGTGGGGAGTACAATTATGCATTTTTCAACAATAAATTGTAGTGGAAATATAATTCTGTTACGAAACGAAAAACTAAACTATACTAAACCTAAACTTTAAACTAAACCTAAACTTAAACTAAACTAAACCTAAACTTTAAACTATACTAAACCTAAACTTTAAACTAAACCTAAACTTAAACTAAACTAAACCTAAACTTTAAACTATACTAAACCTAAACTTTAAACTAAACCTAAACTTAAACTAAACCTAAACTTTAAACTAAACCCAAACTTAAACTAAACTAAACCTAAACTTTAAAATAAACCCAAACTTTAAACTAAACCCAAACTTAAACTAATCCCAAACCTAAACTAAACTTTAAACTAAACCCAAACTTAAACTAAACTGAACCTAAACCCAAAGTTAACTAAACCAAAACTAAAACTAAACTATACTAAACTTTAAACTAAACCTAAACTAAAACAAACTAAACTATACTAAACCTAAACTTTAAACTAAACCCAAACTTGAACTAAACTAAACTAAAACTCTAAACAAAACTTTATATTTTATAGTTTATATTTTATAGTTTAAACTAAACTAAATTAACTAAACTATCAGCTGGAAATTATAGCTCCAAAAACATGTTTGGGTCTTTTGGATGTGCGTACCTTTTTGCAACTCTTCGATATTAAAAGGTTTACATAAAAAAAATTGTAATTATTAAATTTTATTACATTTATTGGCAATTAAATAAAATATATTTTTAGTTTGATAAAGTTTGCAACAACATCAATTCTATTACACAAATGCCTACTTTAAGGTTTGGTTTTCAGCAAAGTGCATCCAGAGTTTTAATTTCAGTGCATCACTAATACTAATAATAATAATAATAATAATAATAATAATAATAATAATACTAATGATAGTTTTCCTGTTAATATTTATTATTTGAAATACACATACTAGGTTACTATGCCAGTGTTAATTGACCACTGATTATAATCTGTTATATTCTGAATTACTAGTCATATTGTTATATGGAATCATTTGCTTCATACATCAGCAAGATAATGACATATGAGCAGAACAATTCTCATATCAGCTGTGTTTCTTATATATCATAGTTTGTTGTTTTTATCCAACAGCACGGCAGTCCAATAACAGCAGTGTGGTATAAAGCCGTGTCTGTGTCCATCTGAAAGGACAGACCGGCCGCTCTCCAGTCAGCTGCTCCCATGTTGTTTGACTCCGGGGCCCGGGGCCAGTTCAAGCTCTCCACACAGAGAGTGGCCTTGTTGCTTTAATGAAGAGGCCCGACCTAAAGCCTCAGCCAGAGGCCAGCACTGCTAAACACACAGAGCCTCAGGTCCACACGCTGACCACTAACACACACCGAGTCTGCAGCGACCGCACAGATGGTCTCGGCCGTTCTGTGGAGGACTACCTGAAGCACCATAAAAGAACATTTAGATCTAAAGAAACATAAATATTGGGTATCATTTGTGACCCCGGACCACAAAACCAGTCATAAGGGACAATTGGAATCTCTCCATCTGGAATCTGAGAGTGCAAAAAAAAAAAAAAATTAAAGTTGTTCAAATGAAGTTCTTAGCAATGCATATTACTAATCAAAAAATATATATTTTGATATATTTACGGTAGGAACTTTACAAAATGTCTTCATGGAACATGATCTTTACTTAATATCCTGATGATTTTTGGCATAATAGAGAAATAGATAATTTGGACCCATACAATGTATTGTTGGCTATTGCTACAAACATCCCTTTGATACTGATATGAACACCGATATGAATTGATTTTCCAGTTTGCAGCTTACAGAAATTCCCTCCGTCTTGGATTTTTTTGTTTCCTTTTCAGTCCATTTAGACAAACAGTTCCTTATTCCTGGAAAAGCATGGCACTGAAGCCAGGAAGTGCCCTCTGGAAACAGCGTTTAGGGGGAAGTGATTGTGAGGGAGTTTAATGGTGCGTTTCATCTCGAAGGCACGTCATGAATGTCAAGAGTACGAGGACAATCAGCAGGAGAAACCTGGAGTGCACAATCCCTTATTTCAGGGGTTCACAAACTTTGTTTTGTAAAACTTTGTCAAGTTTTTTTTTTGTTTTGAATTTGACACTGAAACCAATTAAAATATCTTTTGGGGTCTCTTTTTTTCAATGATTAAAATGAAGAGAATATATTTATGCTGTCAAATATTTCATGCTACTCTAGAAGTTACCAAATTTTATCTCTTAATTAAAATTCTGCACTTTTGAATGCTCAAACCCTTGAGCTTCTAACATTTCAAACCCTTAAGCTTTTATGTTGAAGAATAACTGGTAAAATTCTGTAAACTTCTCTTTAATCTCATTAGACATGCAACTGTATTAAACTTTCATATAACAATGCTAAATTGCAACTTTATTTTGCTGAATTGTGCATTTGATTTTACAAATTATAAACAACCCTGCATCATCTGACCGTGATTTAAGGGCATTTTTGGTTTGTTAATAGTTTTCCAAATTTGATTTTGCATTGAATCTTTAAGGTCAGTTTTTTTATTCTTTGTAATGATAAATTGCTCGTTCACTGTACAATCACATCTGTCTGCCATTCATGCAATGTTCTAAGAGAGACAGAAACGAAGGAGGATTCAAACACTTGACCAGCTGCAAGTCCAAAGGCGTTCAGAGCAACTGCTGTCCGACAGTTAAAGAACACAGCTTCAATCTACAATCACAAATTCACTTCAAATTCGGTTTCAAATTTAAATCCCACTTTTTTTTTTTTGCAGTGCTGGAGAGCTGGAAGAGCTCAGGTACAAGATGCAATGATGCAAATTTACACACCATTAAAAAGTAACAAAATAACATATTTTAGGTAAATTAATGGGCATAGAAGAAGAAGAAAAAAAAACTCTCGCTGCTTTTATTTTTATTTATTTATTTTTTCTGAATTGCACAAACAATTTTATATGCTGCACTACATGATTTGCTTGTTGTTTTTACACACAACATTTTTTAAATGTTACGTTTTCAACCTACACAATAATTGTAACCATATACTAACAGTATTTTTAGTTTACACTTGCCTTTCCATTTCCTGTATTCATATACTGTACAGATCAAAGGTCTTTTGAGATTATAGCAGAAGCTTTTTCATTCCTGCTCTTCCACACAATGATAACCATCTTGACTTTTCCTGTTCCTCATGTAAGAAGCTCTGAAGCACTCAACATCTGGTGGCTTTACAAAACGTACAAAAAAAGCGGTGCTGAAAATCATGATCTATTTGCAGAAACCGCTACTTACCTCACTCACACACACACACACACACACACACACACACATACACGTGAACACACACACGTGAACACACACACGTGAACACACACACACACACACGTGAACACACACACACACACGTGAACACACACACACACACACACACACGTGAACACACACACACACACACGTGAACACACACACACACACACACACACACACACACACACACGTGAACACACACACACACACACGAACACACACACACACACACACACACGTGTGAACACACACACACACACACACACGTGTGAACACACACACACACACACACACACACACGTGTGAACACACACACACACACACACACACACGTGTGAACACACACACACACACACGTGTGAACACACACACACACACACACACGTGTGAACACACACACACACACACACACACACACGTGTGAACACACACACACACACACACACACACGAACACACACACGTGAACACACACACACACACACACACACACACGTGTGAACACAAACACACACACACGTGTGAACACACACACACACACACACACACACACACACGTGTGAACACACACACACACACACACACGTGTGAACACACACACACACACACACACACACACGTGTGAACACACACACACACACACACGTGTGAACACACACACACACACACACGTGTGAACACACACACACACACACACACGTGTGAACACACACACACACACACACGTGTGAACACACACACACACACACACACGTGTGTGACACACACACACGTGACTTCCCTGAAGTCTAGCAGGTTAGAAACGTGTGCATTTAGACAGCGTTCTTTCTTTTTTTATATAAATTTTCACCAACAAAAATACTTCCAAACATAGCCACATCAGTGTTTAATAGCAAGTTTAATCGCAATGGCTGACTTATTAACAGTGACTTGCTGCCACCTACTGGCGGTTTTAATTTCACAAAGTATCTTTTCATTTTTTAATCATTTCAAATATCAAAACTTTAGTTATGCATTTGTAGCAGCTGCAAGTTAAATGCATTCATGTTGTGCCAAAACAGCACCGATGGAAGGGGAAGTTTCTGTGTGTGATTTACCAACAATGTACAAATTAAAGAACACCGATTCAACATTTCATTTTCATCTCAAATGTTAGAAAAATGCATTGTGTAGTTCACCTGAATACTCTCCTTCCATCAATTTTGCGTCTGAAAGGGAAACTCCTGAAAAATGCATATTCAGTAAGGTCAGCCGCAAAAATAAACGGCAAAAGACGGTTAGCGCTGATGCAAGCTGTAAGTAAAACTGTCCCAAAATTTAAAAAATAAAATAAATAAAACGGCTTTATACAGGTTAAAAATATCCATAAAAAGGTAAAAATCAATTTTAATTCATTGGAAAAAATATATATATCTGTCACTGACGTGAACCACCACAGAATATGAAGAATATAAAAAGACTTCAAGATACAAGTCAAGATACCAGCACAATATCACACTCAAATTAGTCTGATTATCCCAGAAAATATGGAGATTTTCCTGCAGATGACCGCTCCATGTGGTCTGATTTCTGACCAGCCTGCGTTTGTCCATTTATGGTTAATAAAACCGGCTCTGGCACACTTCTTTTCCTCAGAACAGTCTCTTGCCATCATGCCTGTGGTTTTCAGGAAAGTCAAATGATGCAATAGACGTTTCGACTTAATCACTGTTCCCAACTTCCTTCCCGGGATCACAATCTAACAATGAACTACAGACTCCCGAAAGGAAACACAGATGCAGAGATGTAGAATGCAGACAGACATGAAGTCTGAGAAGGCATTTCTGATGCTCTTTGTGGGAACAAGACGAGCTCAGCTGTTATAAATGACTGTGTAAGATACGATCAGGGACTGGTGTTGCTCTCAGACAGTGAAATGTGAAAAGTTTGTGCAATTAGGAACGTTTGTCTGGGTCGGAATCAAGCCTATTTTTATTCCCAGGGCATGTTCTCTGGCAAATACTCATAAGCTACATTATGGTTGAAAAACGATGAAAAACATTCCACTGACTCGCTGACGCATTTTCCTACTTTCAAGAGTCAAGATGGAGAAAAAAAAATGCATTCCGTGCTTTATTAATGCATTATGCAAAATCCAAAAAAGCATGGTATTTGACTAAAGTAGAAGTACTTGATGCATAAAACCACAAAAGGCATAGTGTGACATCTTGATCCACTATTTTTTATTTTTTTGCAACTTGGTGCATTTATATAAACCAGCATCTCAAGCAGAATCTCAAATATTTAAACTATTCAAAACCTGAGAATCGTACGTACAAACTGACCTTCATGCTCAGAAAAATGCCAAACACGTCAGGAATAAACCTGACTGAAGGAGTAGAAAAACATGCCTTAAATCCCAAATTAATAAACAAGCATTTTAATGGGCGTGAAAGAAGAAAGCAGTGTGTTTTAATTTGCTAACTGGGTTAATCCTTTCGTCCCATTGCAAGACTTAAAAGGCAAAGTCACTTAGCAAAGCTCTTCAAACTAGGGAGTCTCCACATATTTCCTCAGACGCTGATCCCACCTAAAACACATTAGCAAATCTGCGAGGTTAAGTTGAGCCGATATGAACCAAGAAACAGCTTTCTGACTCCAGACCGACTGACCAATGCTCCAGGCCTGAAAAAGTGTCATTTAAAACACTATTATAGAAACATCAAATTAGGCCTTTCTCTGAAAAGCCACAGTCTGTGGGAACGCAGGAACGCCAAGACTGTTTTTCAAGAGACTAAAATTAGATGCTTTAGTACACAGCTGTAAAAGAGCAGTGGTTTATTTCATTCTTGGTATGGTATAATTGCATTTATCAAGTATGCAATAATTAGAGTTGATCGGTTACAAACACTTATGCTGAAGAAATATGCTGTAAAATGAAAACACAAGGACACCGGAGAGTTATGTCTGGTCGTGATAATCTCTGAAATCCCTGACAAACACGCTGTATGTGATCAGTGCTCATTGCAGCTGCGCACACAGAATGGGAGTTTGTTCAACGATTAACTGACAGACAGAAAGAGCTCTCTTCTTCACAGCTCACCTGACTGTACCTGTTCACTTATTCACTAAAACACTGCACCTGAGCATCAGTCAACAAGAAATTAGAGTGCATTGTAATCTGGAAAACACACAGCCTAAATTTAGTGATTAAACCGCATTCTGGGTAAAAAGTGCAAATAAATGAGAAATAAAGCATTTGGATGCGTTTCAAAAAATACTGTGCTGCCTACCTAGAAGCATTCCAGGGACTACATCCAAATGCATATTATATCTTATGATATGTGGGGTCCAAAAGTCTGAAACTACATGCCAAAACAAATGTAGTAAATAAATAAAATCAAGCTGCTAATTGTAATGCTAGTATTTATTTATTAGATTTTTTTTATCTCTCTATAATCCATTTTCATGGAAATTTGTCTTTTTGTCTCTGGTACAACACACACACACACACACATACAAACAAAATAATAATAAAAAACAATAATGATAAATATTCAAACTGATTGACAAAATATAGAAGAAATTTTTTTCATCATTTAATTTTCTTTAAAACATGGTGCTTTTTGTAAGTTGTTGCTGATTCAATGCATACTGCATTTTACTTATTTTTATAAAAAAAAAATACAAATGTCTATATTCATATTAGCTACACTTTCAACAACACAAACGGTGACTGCAGGTATCTGACCGCAACAGTTCAATAAATTGAGACTAAACTCATTACTAGATGGACTCAGAATAAAAGCTGTATCACACACATCAAAATAACTCTTCTTTTGGGAACTTTTAAAGCACATTCGACATAATTTATATATAAACCACATATATGGTGTCTAAAAATACCGGTGCACCTTTTGGTCCACTGACACAGAAATAACCGCGCTGGCCCAGCCGCAATTCTGTCTAATAATAACTTCTCTATATGAGCCCCATGGGGAAATATAGCATATCATTAAAGCCAGAAGAACCTGACAAACATGCAAATGACACGCACAATAAAGGTGCGCTGCTAACAATTAAAAGTAAGTGGAAAGTTGATTCCATCACATTGGCTTCCAGAGCAGTGCACTGCGAAGAACTTGAGAGAGAAATCACTGCAATCATTAGAGGAGCACAGGAGACCGATAAAGATACCTCAGCACTTTGCCAACCGCCTGAAGGACCATTTTACAGCTTAATCCATTTTTTGGTGATCTCTGCATGAGAGTGCTGTCATCTTCGACCTTGTTTCCAAACGCCTCTGAACGTGATCATAGATTCTGATGAAGTGAACCCAGAGTTTGCTCTGCTGTGCTTCTCCTGCAGCTGAACTTCTGGCCAATCGCAGAGCGGATGGGAGGGGCCAAGGCACAATGTTTGGAATGTAGGAAACCTCATGCATGTGACTCTCTCACACACTGGATGCAGAGAACCATGTGCTCCATCTGGGTACAGTAGAGCTGGATTTCCCCCAAAACACACTGGGGAACAAATGGATATGATTCCTGGATTTCTACTGGAATAATATAATATAATTAATCAAAAATAGGTATTTGAACTTATCAAATCATGATATGGACTATCTGTTAATATTAAGCCGGAAACAGTCTATCTAAATATGAATCCTGCATGTTCTGCGTGTCTCTGTTAATGAATGGCGCAGAAGCGCATCTTCCTTTATCACACACACTGAAGCGCGCGTGACGTTCGCGGTAATGTCAGCATCTGCTTTCTCACTAAATAAGGAAATGAACACATGAACATCATCTCCAGAACTGCTCTGACAGTCACTTAATGAGCATTTGACCGATTGATTTGAGTAAAACTAGCGTCACATCACATATACAGAACTGTAAAGGTACGCCAACCCGTCAAAATAAAAGTCCGGTTTAGTTTCGCTATTGCGGTTTAGTACCAAAAAGTTAATTTTGCTTAATTTTCAATAATTAAAAGATAAATTTAATTAATGTTTTAGGTGTTTAATGTGCATCTCAGAAAATGCTTTATTTAAAACCCCAACTGAATGGCACTTAAATGCACTTAATTCATCTGTCAACTTTATTGTCATTGTTCACAGTACAAGTACAGACAGAGAAACAATGGGTAATAATTAAATGTTTATTTTTGATGTATGCATTGCATTCTATGCATTTAAAAAATAAAAAAAATTAAAATTCTAAAAAAGGAAACTTAGTTGTTCATTTTAAGAGACCCAGGAGTCTTATTTTCTCTTGCATAATTAATATTTATTATATAAGCAAAAACACATTTTATCCGATTACTCTATTAACCGATGGAATTTTTGGTAGAATATTCGATTACTAAAATATTTGATAGCTACAGCCCTAATAATCATCATATATATTAGGGGTGCACAATATATCGGCCACCATATCGGTAGACAAATAAAAAAATTTGCCGATACAGCCGAACATTAAAAAAAAAAAGTGAAATCATTTGACATTGAAACATACTTATACTTTAGAAGACAAAGTATTTTACACAAATAAATATTTAATAAAAATATAATTAAAAAAAGAAGTAACCAACAGGGCACTCTGTATTCTGTGAAGTTTGTCTGCATATTTTTGTACATAAGTTGTAATATTATATTTATGTTGTATAAATATGTGAATATTTGATGCGTTTCCCTGTGTTGAATAAGCACTTCAGTTTACCGGTGTTCATTCAGCTCTTCAACTTCAGCACACGCATCTTGAACTGCAATGCACAACATTAAAAACTATAACTGGGAATGTCATACACATAATGGGCCCTATTTTAATGATCTAAGTGCAAAGTGTAAAGCACATGGCACAGGTGCATTTGGAGCGTGTCCAAATCCACTTTTGCTATTTTAACGATGGAAAAATGGTTGGCGGGGCACATGGTCTAAACGGGTTGTCCCTATTCTCTTAATCAAGTAATCAAATTGCTGTTTTTTGGGCGTAACATGCAAAAACCAATTAGAGTCTCATCTTCCATTCCCTTTAAGAGCCAGTTGCGCTCGTGACATGACGGATTTGCTATTTACATGGTGGGTTTAAGAAAGCGCAAAGATAGAACGCGTCTCTGAGATTTAACGAAGCTCCTCCTGTGCGAGCAAATAGATAGCCTAATTCTGATACATGTGATGACTATCCATTATGACACACATATATATATATATTTTGGCCTACAAAAAATTCTTATGCATTGCAATCCTTTAATTTGTAATATTTGGCATGTGTGTGTACTGCTGTGCGTCCCTGTGTTTAATAAGCAGTGTGTACGCGTGTTGTGGACCCGCCTATACTAACACGCTCTTGAAATAAAGAAAAAACACTATTATACTATAGTCTATTTTCAGCTCTTTAAAATAGCAATGTGCCTGAATACACCTCTTTTTTAGACCAGCATGCCCATGGGCGCAAAAATTAGTGCAAATGCATTTGCTAATTAATCGACGTGATGCTGGACGGGAAAATGCTAATGGCGCCGGACTGAAACTAGCAAACACACTTGCGTCGCATTGCATGTATTATAGGGCCCAATATTATAAAGGGAATATTACAGTAATAAAAATGTTGTGAATTATTTGGGTTTGTTTGCCGTGTTTCAGCACGTCGCTACAGGAAGAGCCAAGAGCGTGTCCACGACACATCTGACTATTCAGGGTTAGTTGCGCAGGTGCATTGCAATATTGGAAATACTGTAGGCTACTTAGGTTTTAAACAATGAAGGCGAGCCAGTCGATATCATACAAACAACGTGCAAACTTTGTGCAAGTCAAACTTATGCCATTGAACATCTTTCACCATGATAGTGAAAGCAAAAACTGACGGCGCTTTCGGCATCTAATATGGTATATATAATAATTTTAATTTATTTTTTTGAAAGTTGGTGCATAAAATAAAGCTGCCCTTTTGTTTCATTGATAAAGTGTTACAGAAGTGTAACAATTGTATTTAGGCTATAGCCAGAACATAACAGGCTTACATTAATTGGAAATGCCAAATACTCTTAATAATGACAATATTTAATGATTTTGACAATATCTGACAATATCAATTATCGTCTTTCAACACACTCCATCGTCTTTTATTAAAATATATCAATTTCACTTACACAGTCATAAAATGTATGCGCATTAGCAAAAGAATGAACAAAAGTGTTTTTTTTTTATTTTTTAATGCTTCTATATTGATTAGGGTGCATCATGACACCGCTGTAATATGTTAACAACTACCAATGAATCATTTACGTAACAGGTTGTTTCAGCGCATGTTGTGACGTACTGGATGCTGCTCTTGCGCAGCAGATTATTATACAATATAACTCACAGTGGAACATCAGGCTGGAATTTTCCTTTAGAGCTCGAAGGCATGTTCAGACTCGACATTGGAGAGCTAGAAGGGCCAGTCTGGCCCCGGGACTAGTATTTTAGTCCTCTAACAGCATGCCAAGACAGACAAACACATGCTAGAGACTCACAGTCTCTCTGGCTCTGTGCTACACCCTCTTTACATGTTCTGCTAATATATAAAATGAAAATAAGCATGCATACCCTCTATATATATATATATATATATATATATATATACAGTACATGTATAGAAGACAGCTTATTTTTAGGCATCCATGAAGCATATAAATGAAGGTCAAAATGCTAAAAGAGTTAATATACTGGCTGATTCTTTCAATCCAAACACAGCCTTCAATTATTACTGCATAAGCCTTAAAAGGTCAGCCTGAAATAAATGCTGGAAAAAGAGAGTGGAAAAAGTTGTAGGTGGACGTCAGGTTGTAGGTGGGAGTGGTGAAATAATGAGGTCTGTGTGAGCGCCGAATCTTCACAAGCAGTGTTTGTCCAGGAGGGCAAAAAAACCAGAAGCAGGGGGCAGACAGAGGAGGCTTTCATTGCCTCTACAGGTGAGAGAAAATGAAAGAGCAGCTCACGAAAGCAGTGACGCAAACGTGTAGATGCTGCGTTGCAGTGAATGTTTTCTTTGTAAACTCAATGCTGTAGGAATTTAAGATCTGTTGACTTTTATGTTTGTGGTTTGTGGTGAAGATCTGTCAGTTTCAGAGTGTGTTTAAATTAATTATATGATTAATTATTAGATATTAATGTTCTGCATTTCTGAAGATGACCAGAAGAATGAAGCATTTAATATCAGGTTTATAATCAATGGGATTTAACCCTGAATGCACATGAACGTGTCTGCGCTGCTATGAATGAATGAAACTCCAAAAACGTGCAGAAACATGGGGAACTAAACTAAAAAAAATTCACACTGTTTTATTATGACAGTGTTCTCATTATAATGTTAAGTATATTAGAGTCCCAGTGATAGCTATAAATATTCAGCATTGTTGTTCGCGCTGATAACAAGATTTACACAATATAAGACCACTTAAGTGCACTTGGAGAGAAGCTTTCATGACTGTTTCTTAACACACTTAAGTAGACTTTTAAAAAGTGGACCTTGTAATAACGTCAAATTAAAACATCAAAGTACATTTTAGGTAATTGTTTTAATCATCTTTTGTCATGTTTTCACTTATTTAGATCGACTAAAGTACTAAAGCACATGTAAAGTGCTAGAATACATTTTTCACCGTAGTGTGTTGCTAGACATTACATTGAATTTAATATTTATATTTGAATATAAAATTTTACTCGATCATTACCAATGTAGTTATAATATATTTAAATACATGACACTGTTTCTATAGAAATGACATTTAGAAAAGTATATTTTAGTTGATCATAAATGCTTGTCAGCACATTCAGTTGTAACTTTAACAATATTTCGAAGACAATAGAAGAAGAAATAACAACTTTAACTATAAATCAATACATACTGAAAACTGTTCATACTTAAGTATTCTTTTAAGGCATATTTCCTCCAAAACAATAATACTTGCACTCTGTGCTGCAGATGTTCACAGCTAACATGTTTAGAGCTTAATTAGGCTATAATTTACACTCCTGACCCTGCAGCAGGGCGACTGGGTAGCATAGTCGTGGGTCAAAACACCGCTCTTCTGTTCCGATCAAAACATTAAACAGGTTCTCCCCACTCAGTGATGCACCCACTGAGAAACCTGATGAAAGTGCTCTAGTTATTGGTGATTCTATTGTACGGAACGTGAATATAGAGACACCAGCCACCATAGTCAAATGTTTACCGGGAGCCAGAGCGCCTGACATCTTGGCAAATTTAAAAGTGCTGGCTAATGCTAAACGTAAATACAGTAAGATTGTTATTCATGCCGGCGCTAATGATGTTCGACTTCGCCAGTCGGAGATCACTAAAAATAACATTAAAGAGGTGTGTGAACTTGCAAGCACGATGTCAGACACTGTAATATGCTCTGGTCCCCTCCCTGCTTACCCTGGTGACGAGATGCATAGCAGATTGTCATCACTCAATGGCTGGATGTCTAAGTGGTGCCCACAGAATAACATAGGTTTCATAGACAATTGGACGAGCTTTTGGGGCAGACCTGACCTGTTTAAAAGAGATGGTCTTCATCCCTCCTGGGGTGGCGCCACTCTGCTCTCTAGAAATATGGCAAATAGTCTTAGTGTTTATACTTGACTAACTGGGGCCCAGGTCAGGAAGCAGACAGACTGGCTAAACCGACCGTCTGCTAGCTGCCTCCTGTCACAGAGGTCAGCTAATTCTCAGCACATAGAGACTCTTTCACCTAGATATCACACTATAGAGACTGTGTCTGTTCCCCGAACTAGAAAATACAAAAAAACGTCCAAACCAAGTTAAGATTAACAATTTAATTGAGGTTCAACAAATAAAAAAACAGATGCAATACAGATAAACAAATGATAAAGCTTGGCTTACTGAATATCAGATCCCTTTCTACGAAAACACTTTTTGTAACTAATATGATCACTGATCCTAATTTAGATGTGCTTTGTTTGACAGAAACCTGGCTAAAACCTGATGATTAAATTATTTTAAATGAGTCCACCCCCCAAGATTATGGTTATAAACACGAGCCGCGTATAATGAGCATACTCGCACCCTAAAGAGAACAGCCCGGAAAATGGAGCACAGCTGGAGGAAAACAAAACTAGAGGTAATTTGTATTGCTTGGCGGGAAAGTTACCTATCCTACAGAAAAGCATTAAAAACTGCTAGATCCGATTACTTTTCTTCTCTTTTAGAAGAAAACAAAAACATATCCCCATGTATTTATTTAATACAGTGGCAAATGTATACGAAAAATAAAGCCTCAACAAGGGTTGACATTTCCCAACACCACAGTAGTAATGACTTTATGAACTACTTTACTTCTAAAATCGATATTATTAGAGAAAAAAGTAGCAACCATTCAGCCGTCAGCTACAGTATCACATCAGACAGTGCACTATAGACCCCGTGAGGAACAGTTACACTCATTCTGTACTATAGGAGAGGAAGAATTGTATAAACTTGTTAAATCATCTAAACCGACAACATGTATGTTACACTCTATTCCATCTCCTAAAAGAGGTGCTTCCAGAAGTCATAGATCCTCTTTTGACTATTATTAATTCCTCATTGTCATTAGGATATGTCCCCAAAACCTTCAAACTGGCTGTTATTAAGCCTCTCATTAAAAAAACACAACTTGACCCTAAAGAACTAGTTAATTATAGACTGATCTTGAATCTTCCTTTTCTGTCCAAGATACTAGAAAAGGTAGTATCCTCACAATTATATTCCTTCTTAGAGAAAAATGGTATATGTGAGGATTTCCAGTCAGGATTTAGACCGTATCAAAGTACTGAGACTGCTCTCCTTAGAGTTACAAATGACCTGCTCTTATCATCTGATCGTGGTTGTTTCTCTCTATTAGTGCTATTGGATCTTAGTCCTGCGTTTGACACAATTGACCACAACATTCTTTTGCATAGACTAGAACACTTTGTTGGCATTAATGGAAGTGCATTAGCTAGTTTAAATCCCTACTTATATGACCGCCATCAATTTGTAGCAGTGAATGAAGTGGTATCATATCGATCATAAGTTCAGTATGGAGTACCTCAAGGCTCAGTACTAGGGCCGCTACTCTTCACGCTTCACATGTTACCCTTGGGAGATATCATCAGGAAACATGGTGTTGGCTTTCACTGTTATGCTGATGATACTCAGCTCTATATTTCTTTGCGGCCCGGTAAAACACACCAATTTGAAAAACTAATTGAATACATAGTTGATATAAAAAAAAACTGGATGACGAGTAATTTCTTACTGCTAAATTCTGAAAAAACAGAGGTGTTAATTATAGGACCTAAAAACTCTGCTTGTAATAACCTAGAACGCTGTCTTAGACTTGATGGCTGCTCTGTCAATTCTTCGTCATCAGTTAGGAACCTAGGTGTGCTATTTGATCGCAATCTTTCCTTAGAAAACCACGTTTCTAGCATTTGTAAAACTGCATTTTTCCATCTCAAAAATATATCTAAATTACGGCCTACGCTCTCAATGTCAAATGCAAAAAAGTTAATCCATGCATTTATGACCTCAAGGTTAGATTATTGTAATGCTTTATTGGGTGGTTGTTCTGCACGCTTAGTAAACAAACTACAGCTAGTCCAAAATGCAGCAGCAAGAGTTCTTACTAGAACCAGGAAGTATGACCATATTAGCCCGGTCCTGTCAACACTGCACTGGCTCCCTATCAAGCATCGTATAGATAAAAAAAAATTGCTTATTACTTATAAAGCCCTGAATGGTTTAGCACCTCAGTATTTGAATGAGCTCCTTTTACATTATAATCCTCTACGTCCGCTACGTTCTCAAAACTCAGGCAATTTGATAATACCTAGAATATCAAAATCAACTGCGGACGGCAGATCCTTTTCCTATTTGGCGCCTAAACTCTGGATTAACCTACCTAACATTGTTTCGGGGGGCAGACACACTCTTGCAGTTTAAATATAGATTAAAGACCCATCTCTTTAACCTGGCTTACACATAACATACTAATATGCTTTTATTAACCAAATCCGTTAAAGGATTTTTAGGCTACGTTAATTAGGTAAACCGGAACCGGGAACACTTCCCATAACACCCGATGTACTTGCTACATCATTAGAAGAACAGCATCTACGCTAATATTTGTCTTTTTCTCTCTTATTCTGAGGTCACCGTAGCCACCAGATCCAGTCCGTGTCCAGATCAGAGGGTGATCCCCAGATACAGATCCCCTGTAAAGACCTTGTCTCAGACGACCACCGTGACAAGACCACAGGAAACAGATGATTCTTCTGCACAATCTGACTTTGCTGCAGCCTGAAATTGAACTACTGGTTTCGTCTGGTCAGAGGAGAACTGGCCCCCCAACTGAGCCTGGTTTCTCAGAGGATTTGAGTAATGCGCGCGCACAAAACACACACACACACACACACACACGCACAAAACACACACACACACACCTGTCCATTGTAGAAGGCAGAAATGCACTGTAATCAAGTGTGGAAGGCTGATATTCATGATCAAAAGCTGCTATTAATATTCATTATTATATTGCCGGGAAATAAGTCATTTAGGAAGCTTTTTAGGAAAAGTTCTGATAATAATAATAATAATAATAATAAAAAATTAGGAAACATACAGTTTTATACTATTTTCACAAGCATTATTTTAATCTAATTAAGTGGTCTTAAAAGAATGGTTCACAAATAAAAAGTAAACAAATTAAAATCAAATTAAAATTAAAAAGTGAAAAAAAAGTGATGTGACATTCAGCCAAGTATGGTGACCCATACTCAGAATTTGTGCTCTGCATTTAACCCATCCGAAATGCACACACACACAGAGCAGTGAACACACACACACACACACACTGTGAGCACACACCCGGAGCAGTGGGCAGCCATTTATGCTGCGGCGCCCAGGGAGCAGTTGGGGGTTCAATGCCTTGCTCAAGGGCACCTAAGTCGTGGTATTGAAGGTGGAGAGAGAACTGTACATGCACTCCCCCCACCCACAATTCCTGCCGGCCCGGGACTCGAACTCACAACCTTTCCATTGGGAGTCCGACTCTCTAACCATTAGGCCACGACTTCCCCAAATCAAAAGTAAAAAATTAAGAAAAAAGTAAGAAAAATAAACATTTAGTAAACTTTAATGGTTCATAAAAATATTACTATTATAATTAACAAATTTACATTAATACTAATATTAAAAAAGAATGCTCTCATGTAATCAGATATTCAGAAAACGAAGATTAATTAATCAATTCATTCAGAAAGTTGCTATAACTTTTGATGTTTGTGGCATCCACTATTCACCATCTGTTCATCGGTGAAAAAGGTAAAAAAAAAAAAAAAAGATTTCAAACCCAGTTTCAGAGTGCGTTTAGTGTTTTTCAGAGCTGAGCAGTGCATGATCAATATGAACGCTCGAGGTACAAACAAAAACACATCTGAAAACCTTAGTAAAAGTGCTAAAGCGTGTAAAAGCTGCTCTGCACTTTGTGTTATATCATCAAACATCCCCTCGAGGGCTGATGGGAGTCTGATGACCCTGACTGAAATATTAATGAAGCCCTTACTTCATCTGATCAGAGGGTTAATGCACCGTATTAAACACTCGTCTCATCGCACCGCACAGTCCTCCCTGTCTGACCCTCGCCCGTCTCCAGACTCTAGAACCCACACTGGCCTTTCATCAACACTTTCATTCTTGAAAATACACTTTAACTGACATCTCTTATTAATCTATATTAAAATATGCACTCGTTATGGAGAGAAGTAATCAATTTGTCAAATTACTGCATATTTCTTAACATTAAGCTCATATACCGCAAAAGCATTGTCTGGGAGCATGTGCTAGAGTTTAGAGAGCCAAGCATCAGTGTTTCAGCTCCATCTGCTGGATCAGCACAGAGAGAGAGAGAGAGAGAAAGAGAGAGAGAAACAGAGAGATAGAGAGAGATAGAGAGAGACAGAGAGAGAGAGAGACACACAGAGAGAGAGAGAGAGACAGACAGAGAGAGAGAGAGACACAGAGAGAGAGAAAGAGAGAGACAGAGAGAGAGAGAGAGAGAGAGAGAGAGACAGAGAGAGAGAGAGAGAGAGAGAGAGAGACAGAGAGAGAGAGAGAGAGAGAGAGAGAGACAGAGAGAGAGACAGAGAGAGAGACAGAGAGAGAGAGAGAGACAGAGAGAGAGAGAGAGAGAGAGAGAGAGAGAGAGAGAGAGAGAGACACAGAGAGAGAGAGAGAGAGAGAGAGAGACAGAGAGAGAGAGAGAGACAGAGAGAGAGAGAGAGAGAGAGACAGCGAGAGAGAGAGAGAGAGAGAGAGAGAGAGAGAGACAGAGAGAGAGAGACACAGAGAGAGAGACACAGAGAGAGAGAGAGAGAGAGAGAGAGAGAGACAGAGAGAGAGAGAGAGAGAGACACAGAGAGAGAGAGAGACACAGAGAGAGAGACACAGAGAGAGAGAGAGACACAGAGAGAGAGAGAGAGAGAGAGAGAGAGAGACAGAGAGAGAGAGAGAGAGAGACAGAGAGAGAGAGAGAGAGAGACAGAGAGAGAGAGAGACAGAGAGAGAGAGAGACACAGAGAGAGAGACACAGAGAGAGAGACACAGAGAGAGAGACACAGAGAGAGAGAGAGAGAGAGAGAGAGAGAGAGAGAGAGAGACACAGAGAGAGAGAGAGAGACAGAGAGAGAGAGAGAGAGAGAGACACAGAGAGAGAGAGAGACACACACAGAGAGAGAGAGAGAGACAGAGAGACAGAGAGAGAGAGAGAGACAGAGAGAGAGACAGAGAGAGAGAGAGAGACAGAGAGAGAGAGAGAGAGAGAGAGAGAGACACAGAGAGAGAGAGAGACAGAGAGAGAGAGAGAGAGAGAGACACACACACAGAGAGAGAGAGAGAGAGAGACAGAGAGACAGAGAGAGAGAGAGAGAGAGAGAGAGAGAGAGACAGAGAGACAGAGACAGAGAGACAGAGAGACACTTCTCAACCTTTAAAACTTCTGTATTATACAACCATCCATCCCGTAATGCAATGCACACAACCTAACACTTTCTTTCTAGTGTGACAAATGAACCCAGATCTTTTGTGATCCATCAACTGATCAGACTGCATTTTTTTAGACAAAATTAGAGTTAAAAAAAGGGACATTTTTGTTCCAGAGATGAGAACTAGATGGTACTTGATTAAATAAAAAAGCAGCATTATATTTTTTAATTAGTTACTTAATACAATTTAATCACATTTTAATAGCATTAACTTGTGAAAATTATTATTATTAAATACCATTTAATACATAATATACATTATTAATTATTAATAATATATATTAATTAATTATATTTAGAAACAATATTCAACATTTCTTTTTTATAAAGCCAGAATACAGCATTAATGTCATTAATTAATTATATTAATATATCGTAGGAATTAATTTACAAAACATGCTTAAGTGCATTTTTGTTTACATTTCCTTAATGAAATCTAGAATACAGCTCTTACTGAATTAAAAAAATAATAATATTATCAATAATATAATAAATACAGAGCAACTAAAATGCATTTACACAAAAACACACAAACATGTGTATTATATATATATATATATATATATATACACATGTTTGTGTGTTTTTGTGTAAATGCATTTTAGTTGATATATATATATATATATACATACACACACACACACACATACACATACACTCACCTAAAGGATTATTAGGAACACCATACTAATACTGTGTTTGACCCCCTTTTGCCTTCAGAATTGCCTTAATTCAACGTAGCATTGATTCAACAAGGTGCTGAAAGCATGCACATCCAGGGCACGAAGCTCCCGTTCCACCACATCCCAAAGATGCTCTATTGGGTTGAGATCTGGTGACTGTGGGGGCCATTTGAGTAAAGTGAACTCATTGTCATGTTCAAGAAACCAAGTTGAAATGATTCGAGCTTTGTGACATGGTGCATTATCCTGCTGGAAGTAGCCATCAGAGGATGGGTACATGGTGGTCATAAAGGGATGCACATGGTCAGAAACAATGCTCAGGTAGGCCGTGGCATTTAGGCCTAGTCCACACGGACACGGGTATTTTTATAACCGGAGTTTTTCCTCCTGCATTTAAAAAAAAAAATCCCGTCCACATGAAAACGCCAAAAATTTTATCAAGCTCTGTCAAGAGCATAATTGTAAAGTCACCTTGGCCAATCAGAAGCAGTCAGCAGCGCACAATCTGACGTCAAACCGCATCAAACACAGCGGATAACGGCGCACACTCTGACGTTGCAAGGCAAAAACCCCGGTTATACTGTCCACACGACAACACTGCAACCGGCGTTTTTGAAAATGCTCACCCTGGCCGTAGTTTTCAAAAATGTTCGGTTTCGGTGCCCTGAAACTGCGTTTTCGTGTGGACGAAAGGCCGAACCGCGTAAAAAAAGCCACGGTTATAAAAATACCCGTGTCCGTGTGGACAGGGCATTAAACGATGCCCAATTGGCACTAAGGGCCTAAAGTGTGCCAAGAAAACATCCCCCACACCATTACACCACCACCAGCAGCCTGCACAGTGGTTACAAGGCATGATGGATCCATGTTCTCATTCTGTTTACGCCAGATTCTGACTCCACCATCTGAATTTCTCAACAAAAATCGAGACTCATCAGACCAGGCAACATTTTTCCAGTCTTCAATTGTGCAATTCTGGTGAGCTCGTGGAAATTGTAGCTTCTTTTTCCTATTTGTAGTGGAGATGAGTGGTACCCGGTGGGGTCTTCTGCTGTTGTAGCCCATCCGCCTCAAGGTTGTGTGTGTTGTGGCTTCACAAATGCTTTGCTGCATACCTCTGTTGTAACAAGGTTATTTCAGTCAAAGTTGCTCTTCTATCAGCTTGAATCAGTCGGCCCATTTTCCTCTGACCTCTAGCATCAACAAGGCATTTTCACCCACAGGACTGGCGCATACTGGATGTTTTTCCCTTTTCACACCATTCTCTGTAAACCCTAGAAATGGTTGTGCGTGAAAATCCCAGTCACTGAGCAGATTGTGAAATACTCAGACCGGCCCGTCTGGCACCAACAACCATGCCATGCTCAAAATTGCTTAAATCACCTTTCTTTCCCATTCTGACATTCAGTTTGGAGTTCAGGAGATTGTCTTGACCAGGATCACACTCCTAAATGCATTGAAGCAACTGCCATGTGATTGGGTGATTAGATAATTGCATTAATGAGAAATTGAACAGGTGTTCCTAATAATCCATTAGGTGAGTGTAAATACACACAGTATTGGCAGTGCGTTACGCAGTAGACCAGTATTTAACTCCAAACATGAGCAGTGTCTCCGTCTGCTCGTGAAGCTGCTGCTCTGATCCTGGCTCTTGGCTCGGGTTTCACTTTGACTGACATTTCAATACAAGAAAATCCAAAGGCAATGCCAGGCGTGACTCACTGCAGCGTCTCTGAGAGAGCCAGGATCTGGATGCGTGAATGATATCGTTAGCCTAATCAGTGGCATTTACGCTCTCGCGATCGCACAGCTGAAGGTCATTTGTGGAAAGCAAAGCAGCAATCTGGGAATGTACAAAGCTGTCCAAATTGAGCCAGTTGTTAAGAGCGAAGCCTAATGACCCCCCTTGCCCCACTGCCAGCCTCGCTGCTCCTCTCCTGCAGGGGGCTGAATAAAGCACAAGAGACTGTGTGGATCGAAGCCTCGGAAGAAAAACAAGCCCAGCCTGAACGCGGCGTCTCTGCATGTCCGGGCAGAGCAGGCTGTGTGTTTGTGAGGCCAATCCAAACGCTATATTACAGATATGATGTTCACAAAGCATTTTAATCTCTGCATCAAGCCGGTTTAAAACAAAACTGCACATTCCTCATAATCACTCGAATAGTTAAAACCCTCATCTATAACTAAACAGTACAATGTTGCTACAATGAACCAATGCACTGGGAAATCTGATCGGAATCACTACAGAAAGATTTAAAATCTTACATTACATGTACATTACATACTTTGGAAAAAATACTGAGATTTTTAATATTGTCCCACTTGTTTAGAGTGACAATTACAGATTCAACTACTGGTTACGAGTAGCACAAAAAAAAACTTGTGAGAAAAATCACAGACAGCAAGAGTTACTAAGATATAGAGAAGGGTCAATCAGTTTAGTACTCGCTAAAGAATTACGCAACCCACCTAAAAACCTAGCAAACCAAGTAAAAACACATGAATGCATGCATAAATAAATGCATTTATACTTAAATACATAAGCAAACACATTTATAAACCCATTAATAAAAAAAAACAAAAAAATAATAATGCATAATTAAATGAATGCATAAATACATGCATAATTAAATGCTTAAATAAGTACATAAATAAATGCATGAATTAATTAATTAATATAAGGTTAGCATCCCATTCCCAGTCAGTCTTTTAATGAATCAGGCTGTTTTTGCTGTAATGTATCGTTCAGATTCTAAGATTCACCGTCTCCATCTACTGGTGCAGTTCACAGATCAGTCACATGGTGATGTCCTCATGTTGTGATGCCACATCAATACAGCAGGACAGTTCTATGTTCAATGATATGTGAAATCAGTGAAAGCGATGGTGTGTTGGGTGAGGACGGATCTGTGCTCTAATCCTTCAGGAAGAGGGTTGGGATGAGAGCTGGAGACTGAAGAGAGCAGCTCCATCTCTGCAGCGCTGGATTACACAGGCATTAGCTGAAGTGCATTCCACAGCTAGCTAACGCTTATATAACACTCAGATGATGCTGCTTGCTCATCTTTGAAAACCATACAAAGGCGAATTTTGAATGAGATTTCGGTCCACTCCACCAAAACATGATGCTTCAAAAAGTTCATAAAGACATCGACAAAGAAATCCATATGAATGGAGCCATTTAATAGAGATGCACTGATTAATCAGCCAGGATCTGAATCGGATGATTTTCCTCAGGATCAGCCCGGATCAGTCTCACTTCTTTCCGATTTCGAGCCGATCCATTTTATTCTGCATTATTTTAGACATCCCCACAGGTTTCCTGTATAGGCCGGTATCCAATTTTCATGTTGCGATTAATTGCTCATGTTTTTATCACGGTATGCGATATTATTACGGTATGTAAATTTAGTAAAAAATATATATAACAGTATAACAGGTTTAATAATGTTTTCCTTATAACAAAAATACTTGAACATTTAAATACTATAAAAGCAATACAGAAAAAATGTATAAAGTTAAAAGTTTTACACCGATTAAAGTGCAAAAGAACTATAAAACCCAATAGGTACCACTTTACAGTAAGACCTCATTAGTTATAGAGCAATAGCTACATTATCTGCAGAAGTTATTAATCTTTGTTAAAAAATACAAGTCTTAGTTCATGTTTGCTCATTAAATAATAGAGTTGCAACTTTGGTTTTAAAAACGTGTTATTTATTGGAATATTTAAGATTAATAAATGTTCAGAAGAATGTTTCATTGGCAGTTTGTTAAATAATGAATTAATGCATGTTGTAGTCCAGAAAAAAAGATAAAATACTTATTCTATTGCATGTGTGCTGTTGTTTGCATTTTTATTTTTTTGTTCTTATTTTATTACTGACTTTTAACTTGTTTTTTTTTTATGTAAATAAAACTTTACATTGAATTAAAGTAGATTTTTGTTTATGCTGTCAATTATAGTTTTTAGAAAGAAAAGAAAATCGGCATCGGCAGATCACACTAACAAAAACAATTATAATCGGCAAAGAAAATTGCAATAGGTGCATCTCTACATTTAATCCAACTGTTTCAAAGACATGATGGTGAACAGATTTAATTCAGGCCTTCATTCACATATTAACAAAATCAACATCAAACATTGATCAACAGAAGCTCCAACACGTGTAAGAACAAACCCTGTTGGTCCAGATGCATCAGTTCGACCATCTGTTCACAAAAGTTACTTTTTAACAACAGTGTCCTCTTTTGTGTTTTACAGAAGAACAAAAGTCTTGTTGGTTGAGGCAATTGTTAGGCAAATGGTAGATATTATCTTTTAGATGAACAAAATAATTAGATAAATATAGCATTGCTTGATAAATGAGCAATCCCACCACCAGATTTATTAACATTATCCTTAAATGGACAGTTGTAGGGAAGTATGGAAAAATATACTATGGAAGTCAATGGCTACCAACATTTAGTAAGTTACCAAAATTCTTCAGAATAAAGAAACTCATACAGGCTTTGAGCGATTTTTCATTTGAACTAAATGAATGAGGCACGATAAACAGCTCAACCAATAACTGATCAGCTTTCCGTGCAACCGAATATTTAATCAGGACCCAAACCTCATGCAAAAGACATGACAACCACACGAAAGAAGTGCTAGGAAAAAACTGCATGGAGTTACTCTGAACCCTGAACAGCTCAGAAGTGATTTTACAGGAGATTATTTGCTTTGGATCTTATCCGTTCAAGACTGAGAGAATGCTACTACAGATCAACAACATGCACAACCTTCCCTGCCCTTTACACACTGCAGCGATAATCTTTCCGCAGAGCGACAGCGTGAGCACGATCCGTAAAGAACCGCTTACTGTACAAATCTTGACATCCAAGGTCATTTGGTAAGACCAGGATTCATCTGGACATGTTCATGAAAACTCTTGTCATTTAGTTGACACTTATTCAGAGGAAATCAGATGCCAATTACAGGAACAAATCCCTCTTGGTAGGTTTATGACCTTTCAGTTTCCAGACACAAACTTTAACTATAACATGCATGAAATGTTGCAGAAGCTACCCACACGTGCCTCTACCTACACTTCTGCAAAACTCAAAAAAACATACCTTTATGTACAAACCACTGCTGTTTCCAGTTGAAATGAACACTAAAACTCAGACTGTTATCCATTTTCACACAGATTTGCAGGGCCAGAGTTTTGATTGAGAAAGCTGAATTCTCGCACAATCTTGTCTTATATCTTACCAACTTGGGTACTTTTGACAACACTCCTTCAAAACAATTCCAACATGCCGTGGGATTTGAAAACTGATCCTTTTGAATCTTAGCGTCACATATTTAGCTTCATATGCATGCTTTTTCTGACCGTATCTGCAAACTCACAAGAGGTCAAAAAGGTCACAGTTTGGAACCCAAACCTTGCTGGGGGTCAGCTTCTGCGTTTCCTCTGCATTATAAAGATCAATGATGTTGATAATGATATAATTTGCTTAGTAGCGGCCCCAAATGTCATGATTAAATTTAAATTAAAATAAGAATTTGACTCAAAAGATAAAGCACAATTTTATAGGTAAAAATGCCCATTAAAAAGTACACATTAATTTAAACTTATTGGAAAAGATGCGTTTCTATCAGAGTGAACTGACCACCACACAGAATATCACACTTAGCAAAATATTGTCCAAGTATCGTTATCGATAAAATCCCAGAAAATAGAGATATTATTTTGTCAATATTGCACACCCCTAGTTGCCACAAGCAGGTATTTCCAATGAGTCTGGGTTGTGCAGAACAGGAGAGGAAGCACTTCAAATCCTGAAGCCATGTAGATTCACACACACACACACACACACACACACACACAAACACACACCGTTGATCTGTGAGGTATAGGGAAGCCTGCAGCACGCCTGAGATCACACGACATAATCCAACTAAAGCCCATTCCTGCTCCACACAGAGAAAAGACAAGCATCAACCGGAATCCCTCGCTCGCAAACGCTTCATTTGCATTTTCCTCACTGCATTCAAGTATGCAAACCCTAAAAAGGTGATGTAAGCTATTCCAGTCATTTTGCTAAGTTCGACCACACACACCCTTCCCAAAACCCTGCTGTCCTCCAAAAACGAGTCAAATGTGCAGAGTCTTGTGTTTCTGATTGACTAAAATACTTATTTCGGTGATAGCGGTCAGGCTGTTGGGACATTTTGTGCACATTCTTTTCAGACGGCAAGAAATGCACCGAGGTCACGCTGGAGGACACGCGAGGACGAGAACAGCCAAAGAAACAAATGGAGGAAGAGGAAAAGATGCACACACACAGCGATGGAGGATGCAATGTAGGTCATCAGAAACAACTGAAAAACACATGAGAGGAAGAGAACGGCAAGATGAATGCTTCCGCATCGACCTTTGTTACAAGTTCTCTTGTATACACAGCCTAAAATAGGCTTGTAATCCAAAGCATGAACAAAAGAGTGAAGCTGGCATCTTCTTATCCTGAGTTGTAAGGATGGGCGATATCTTATCGTTCGCAATATACTGGAAACGTTTCCCTCACAATAAGAATTAGTCTTCCCACGATAACATCCATTAAAGTCTAGTTGATGCCATATTTCTGTGTGCGACAGTGACAACGTGGAAGACGGATGTGAAATTGAGGAGAAGTTTATGGCTAAATGAGGAGCTCCTTCTACGATCTTGAACTGGTTTGGTCAGGACTGAAAATCTATGTATGTATGAGTGTATGAGCCTGTTGTCCAACAAAGATATCATTTACTGACATGCTTTTCCTCCAAATTAACTTCAATCGAGTGTTTGAAATGACTTCTTTTTGTGACCAGACGTGGTTTCATATTACAGAATTACATACAGTGATAAAGGCCACATCGATTAGCACTGCATTATAGATATACTTTCTTTATAAAAAAAGATTGCTTGAAGAACACCGATAAACCATATATTTTGTGCAACCATATATTTATGGTCTTCATGCTTCATCAGTTAGAATGCATTGATCTCCATTGTGTGTTTTATTCAGCGATAACCAGACGACTTTGTCCATATTAAGGTTTTCCTGGATTGTTTGCATGCACGCATATTATTTATTACATGTAAGCAGCAAGATGAAAACATAAATAATTAAAATCATACAAATTAACAAGAAGCTATATAGGTTTAAGCTTCAAAAACATAATGATTATTATTATTATTCCTACCACTTCAGTTTAAACCATTTTAATCTGGTGAAAACACTAGTGTTGTAATAATAATAATTCCTCGTTTCCTTGTCTAAGCTCGGTGTGTGTCTCTGTTTAACGCTCTGGATCTATAAAGAGCAGCAGGAGCAGGGAGGCCGATCCGTGTTCATATTCAGCGACACATGTTACCGGGCCGTGACGACACCGACGTGACGTCAGAGAGCGAGGGATGAGGGACTCGTCTGTGAGACACACTCCTGCATCCAGCAGAGCTCCATAATGATGCATCATCACACACCGCTCTGGATTCATGATGCAAGCCTCTGGATGCATCTGGGTCTGCACGGGATAGTTTGAATTTAATTCAATTAAAAGACTGAATTTCCATTTATTTATTTACTCACACTTAAGTATCCGAACCTTTATGACTTCCTCTTGTGTAACACAAAATAAGAAGTTTTACTCAACACAATGAAAGTATCTGATGTGGGTCTAAAATGACTAAAATCTCAGTTAAGAAATTCCTTCAAATCTAATGAGTGCATGAAATGTGCGAAAGTGGGACTCTAACTCCATTTCTTCTCCTTAAAAAGAAAATGGTTTATTTTTTCTTTAGAACGATCCTAAGTAAAAAGGTAAGAACTTTTTTTTGTTTTTGTTTTAAGTTAATAACCTTTCCATAATGCTTACAAAACACCGTATACCAAATAGCCAACGGACATAAATAAAATTAAACATGCAGATACATAAAAGTGATTTGAGAGCGGTGTAGTATCCTGTGAAATACTGAATTATTATTATCATTTGACCTTTTTTTAAAAGAAGTTTCTCACACAAAGCTATTGTTGGTTTTCAACACAAAACAGAGTACATACAAACGTCATGGTGCCTTCTGACCTTTTCGAAGCGAGTTCAATAAACTGTATGATTAGTTTTGATAGAAAAGACCAGCATGAACATTGGGTTTAACATCTTTTTGTGTTCAATGGAAGAAAGTCAGACAGGTTTAGAACGACATTACGGTAAAACATTTATCGAAAAAAATCATTCAAACCCTTTTGCAACTGCATCAAAACTACCTCTGAAAATAGAAATGGTAAAAACTGAAGAGGCAAACACACACACACACACACACACACACACACCTGACTGTTTGCCTTCACCACAAACACAGATAACCAGAGGATGTTCTTCTATTTTAGAAAAAAGAGGCACAAGGTTACATATATTTTCGGCAGCAGAAACAGGAAGTGAAACATTACACAGCGAGCTATTTTTCTTCATGCTGTCGATGTGTGCATCAAAACATATTCAGCAGGATAGAAGAGAGCAATTTCCCAAGTTTACTTTCACTTCATTCGAAACAGACGAGCTATAAACGCTGTACAAATCCACTGCTTAAGGTGAGCGCTGATGTAAGCTGCTTCCTGCTTCATCAAACACCGTGATCTTCACCAGTCTGACTCGGTGGAAAGCTCTGAACTAGTTCATACACACAATCGGCCTCGATTACAGAGAAGCACGCTGCACAGACTGGAAGCACACGAAAACCAGCAGGAAACATTTCAAGCAAATGTAATATACTTCTGTTTGAGTCATTTTTAACTCAAAAAGTTCTATCATTTAAAATATTTACATTAAGATACAAACGTTCAGCGCCATGTTTGTTACGGTGTCATATGAGCCAAAGATTCATTCATTCACTCATTCACTTTATTTAAAGAGCACTTTACAACTGCACCTGCAAACCAAAGTGCTGTACAATCAAAAAAGCACTTCATTAAACCAAGACACAACCTATCAGCAACAAAAACTAACTTTTTGGTAATGTGTAAACTAAATAAAAGGTAATAAACAATTCACTAAGTGTAACTTTTTTTTTACTATTTTGTTTTCACTCCAGTCACATTAAAATAAAAATTTAAAAAAGTACAATGAACATTTACTACTTTACAGGTACATCTATCCAACCTTGGTCAAGACTTTACAGATAATATGTCAGTCTATGACTAGTCTACGTAAAGGCCCTATGATTTATGCAATCCAGAAAATACATATGCAACCAAATCATAATTTACAGTATAAATCAATATTAGGGTTGTAGACAGCTGTAGACCAAAAAAAAAATATTATATATATATCATAGGGCCCTAATGAAAAAAAATTAAAATGCATAGATATTAGATAGTAATAGAGTAAATACAGAGATATTAAATTGTTAAGTTTCAACTGATTAAATGTTATACCTTCACTGATAGCCATCATCTTCCTTAATTAACTTTTATCCAATCATAAGTCTAGGAAAAACTTAAACTTCTGAATTTCTGAAAAAATAAATATTTCATTATATATTATATATAATAAAAATTATTTAAAAATATTATTTAAAAAAAGTATAAAAAATAATAATAATAAAAATAAAGTTAGTTCAACTGAAGACTTTTTGAATAAAATATAAATAAACAATTAAAGTTATATCCAGAAAAAATGAAAATGGAAAACAGAGCTTTGTACATAAAAAAAAAAAAAAAATAATAATAATAATAATAATAATAAAAAGTTATTAAATTGTATGTTTTGTGAATTCAATTATACATGATTTTTGAGTACTGGGCCCCTCAGGCCCAACACAGGTCTGGCATGTCCACTACTCAGCTTTCCCTTCGTTGGCCAGAACACAGGTGCTGTGTTTTTACAGCTACTGGAAGAAACTATCAGCTAATACCCATCACACTTACACTGACCAGCATCAGAGCAGAACAGACAACAGATCTGATGCACATGAAAACACACACACACAGCAAGGCTATCCCTTCAGTCTCTCTCGCTGTCTACCAACACTACCTCCACAAGCACAATTAATCAGCCCTAAGAGGAGTGGGACAGGACGGGCTCCACCGTAGGCATTCAGCTGGGTGCTGTGCCTAGCTTCTATCAGGGTCAAGTGGATGCATGTCTTCGTATCCAGCTGAGCAGATCAACTGAAGGCACTGCTAACCTTAACTGGGAGGAGCCAAGCACAAATGGCATATAGAGTTTTGCTTCACTTCTAGAAACCACATTTAAGACCGTCGTACTCAGGATTGACGCTTGACAGTATGCAAATAACTTTAATGTGCTGTGGTTTGGAGGTCTAAATCACGTTTCGGTTTTGCATCCCGGACGAGCCCCCGATTTGTGTCTCATGTAACAAACAAGCGGTTGTCAACTAGTGATTGACGACCCAAAAAAATGGGTTTGATTTAAACCTTGTAGAGAGCGCTTGATACTTTAATGAGGATTATAATTATATAAGTTAAGATTAAGCGGTGATATTTCATATTTAATTACCCAAATAATATTTGTGCAACTATTATTTGTGCTGTTCCTCGCAATCCAACTGTCTTTAATAATGTCTGAACTTCAAATTAGCCTGGCTAGTAATTTTTGCAGTGGTATCAAAATTGGAAATGAGAATTTTGAAATTTCACTAAAGAAAAGAAAATCAAAAATATCGGTTTTCGGTTACAGTATTTATGCAAGGTTACATGGTCAAAAACAATGAAAACAATGACTTTTTGTGGTTGTTGAGGTCCTTAGTTGTTCAGCCCTAATGATATGTAGTTGTTTTGATTTTAAGGACACTTTTGCACGCCTGACTATTTTTGCTGAATCCAAATCAGTTGAGAATCACAGACTGACTTCAAATTGAGCTGCCTCAGGTTATTTTATTTTATTTGAATCTTTATAAACACCATCATCATTCAGAACATGGCGTCAATGACGCGGGTCTCAGGATTGGGTCATGCATCAGGATTACTTTACATCTGCGCTTCATCCTACACACATTCTTCCCGAGGAGCGTGAACTGCCCAAACCTGTGCTCGACGGAGTCACACCCGAATCAGAGACGCCAAACAACTGATCGACAGTCGATAGCCTGTGCCAGCAGCTCTGAAACAGCTAATTGTGCTCCACCTCAAACTACAGCAATTAGACGACATATCAGGGCACTGCAGGCTCACAACGTGCCTCCATGCTGACCCAGGAAACATGAACTTTGGAGTTGTTTCTGCATTACAGCTGAGAAAGCTGTTGCCATAATGCGATTTGTGAGGCTTTAGAAAGGCACCAGGTTCCGCAGTGTTGAGAAAGTACACTTTATAGATCTGTAATATTATAAAACTTCATGCTGAATGCTGGAAGTGGATGTAAATGTCAGTCTTTAATTTGAGCTATTTGCTGTAAAACAAGTCTATATAAAGAGGATCAGAAACACTTCACGGTTTCGTAAACACTGAACTGAGGAGGGAAACACCCTCTTGAAGGTATTCAGTTTTGGAAGTATCTCTCATCAGCGTCTGGGGACAGACAGTGAACAAAATGCCACGAGACATGTAACAGACATTATCGGTCACGCTTTAAATGACGATGTGGGTTGACGCAGGAATGTAAAGCTGTCGCCAGGTTGCATACCAGATATGGCGGAAAGAACTGCACTTACTAATAACAATGTGCTCCGCACCACGAGACAGGCAGCACTTGAGAAGATTTTGAAATATAATAGTCCCATCACCTCGGCCTATCGTTATCACCTGCCAAAGACCGGTGGACACAGAGCAATGCGCAGAAACCTCTCAACAAAGCAAGCTGTAGTCGATTCCTGATCGTTTTAAAGGAGTAGTTCATCCAAAAATGAAAATGTGCAGAGCATGTACTTGCCCTCCAAGATGTGGATGAGTTTGTTTCTTCATCAGGTTTGTAGAAATGCTGCACTGCATCAGTGTCTCATCAATGGATGCTCTGCAGTGAATGGGTGCCGTCAGAATGAGAGTTTTTTTTTTTTTTTAACTTCAAACCTTTGCTTCCAGCTAAAATATGAGTCCATAAGCTATAAAAACATCTCATCAAAATCCAGCCACATATTTGTTTAGATCTGTTTAAACGCTGCTTGATCTGTGCAGATTTCTCTCCTGATTCAGAACAGAACACTTTATCACTGGAGGAAGTGTTATTATGGATTATAGACTATGTATTTGAGTTAAAAACATCTTAATGCTGGATGTTTCATCTTTTGTCTTCTCCAGATGTGAACTGATGGACTGGAGTGCTGTGGATTATTGTGATGTTTTTATCAGACTCTCATTCTGACGGCACCCATTCACTGCAGAGCATCCGTTGATGAGACACTGATGCAATGCTACATTTCTACAAATCTGAAACAAACTCATGCACAACTTGGATGGCCTGAAGGCGAGTAACATTTTAAACTAATTTAGATTTTAATTATTCCCCTAATACAAGCGTTTTGATTTGAGCCAGCCCAGTCTGTGATGCGCAGGGTCTTCACAAAACCAAGACGAGGAGCTCCACTTTAACAGCATCTCTTTTACAGAAACCACAAAGCGATGTGAAAGAACCGATGTGAAAACCCACCGCTTTCCTTTAGAACGTCGCATAATTTGAATACTAGAATTCCTAGCAGTTAAAGACTCAAAGCAATGCAAGAATTGCACAAATTAACAGCAAGCGCTCTCTTTTTGTTGTTGTAAGGTCAGCACAGAAAGCTTTGGCCATTTGACAGCTCCACAGATGTCTCTCTCTCTCTGTCTGAGGTGAAGGCTAGGATCCATTAATGCAACGGTCTCGTCCTACAGGTGTGTTCTTATTCAGCTACCTCGGATGCGGTTTCTAAGCTAATCATGATGAGGATGAAGATATGAAGCAGAAGAAGGCATGCGATCAGTTGTTGGCATCATTGCGTCAGCGTTTCTGTGAACTCTATACAGTCTAAACATGTTCTAAAGGCGTGTAGAGTCGCATCTCTCCAGGAAGCAGACATCAGCACCGTGACTGAGCTCGACCGCTTGTATTAGTAGCTCAGACAGAACATGCCGTTTTCAGGCAACAATTCATATGACAAATAAATTTGACTTCAAGTCAGTCACCAATCAGGTTTAATGTCAGGAACAGGGAGAGTAGTGTCTGGCTATGATAAGCCAGAGTAAGCTTTAGCAGCTTCCAAGGAACGGTTAGGTTTAACGATGGGTTAAAAGATTGAACAGAGGCATATTTGCATGCATGTTTATGTTATAATTAAAAAAAAAATGCATTTACACCATAAATGAACCTTTAAAAATATGAATGTAAATATGAATCCATAGAAGTTAAAGCCACCTAATATAAAACGAATCAAACGAAATTCCAACTAGCAAAATAACAATTGTTAAAAGCTCGGGATAGATACTACAACCAACTGGGACACACAAGTACTAGTAAAACTGTAGAAATATTAGCTGCTAAAAATAAAAATAAATCATTAAATCAATCAATAAAAATTGTGAATGTTAGTATCTACTGAACACTTCTAAGTGGAACTGAAAAGAATTCTAGACAATAGTGTAATACTAACAACTGAACGATACTTTATAACGGATGCGAGGTTTAAAGGATACAATGTTACACGGACTTCCTAAATCATAGCCTAGACCTAGATTAATGATGATGATGGTGGCACGCGATCAGTTTGAATGCGCGTGCACCGGTGACAGTATTGCGTCACAGTTACTGTAAATGCTCCATAGATCGCATGTAAAAGCAGCACAGACTACGGATGTAACGTCAGTATATTTATATAAGTCATATGATCAAATCATTTTTGGCGACAATCTGCACAACAAATGTGACGATCTGGAAACACTCACCCCATGAACCAGTCCATGATGATGAAAGAGACAGATCCTGTACCCGTCGCTGTATCCCGGTAACTGAGAGTGTGGCTCGGCTCTCGGTTGTGTTTAATCTCCGGTTCTCGTGCTCGGCGAACGGAAGCGCGTTAATGTTCGGCGCGTGAGAGGCGGATGAGCTCCGGCGCTGAGAGCGAGGACCGCATTGACTTTGACGTTTGGCGAAGGGTGGCAGAAGGATCCTCTCCGTGTGAAGCTGCGCTGACGGTAATCTGCCCGCTGTGTGGCGGCTCTCCGGTCACCGAAGCATCGCGCTCCACCGGACACGGTCTCGGGTCGGATCGGGCCACGGGGCTCTCGCGGAGCTCGTAGGGCAAGTCGAGCGGCTGTTTGCAAGCTCTGCCATATACAGGAAATCCGGAAGTAAACACAGGTTCAACGCCGACCCCCTCTCTCCCGGGATGTGGTCGGCTCACCGAGGCATGCTGGGATATGTAGTTTTCCGTCAAAGCGGAAGACTACACACAGACGTGACTTAGTGCGTGCTGCGCGAGACGCTCAGACTGCCAGCGCACTCGTCTGATGTTAGTGCCTTTTTATTTGTGTAGAGAAATGTTAATCGCATGCTACCTCTAAAATATGTTATTTGCACTTAGTAAAATTGTTAGCCTGAATCCACTGTGAGTATATTAGGACCAAAGCGTAATTTATTTTACTAGAAATGGAAGCTTTGAAAAAATCTCTGATGCAAATTACGTAATAACAAAAATAATGACACAGTGTTTGAATTCATTGAGATTTATTTATTTCTGGCTCCCCCGCTGTAATCATTTATTGTTTCTATCTATTTGTTTATTTTTTGTAATATTATTATTATTATAATATATATATATATATATATATATATATATATATATATATATATATATATATATATATATATATATATATATATATATATATATATATAAATATTTTTTTTTCTCTTACACATCGTTCTACTGTTTAAGATAGCTCTTTTATTTTATGTATCTGGATTTACTTAACTAAAATGTTATAAACACAAACACAAATGTGTAAATTCATCTCCTGTGATTAAATATGTTTTCTACTAAATCTGACTGCTGTGTGTCTGTACTAAGGCTGCTCAGAATAAAAAGGCCTGTATATATATTATAACAGAATGTTACATTTTGCTGCTACATTATAATCTCAATAGGCCTTTATGCTTAACATAACACTGTGATATGCTTTGTATGGTTTCATATGTTAATACAACTAACAACTAATAATAACAATAGTAATGGTTGGTCACTGTGCTGTTTCTAGGTTCAAATGAAACAAACTGGTTAATAATAATATATATATATATATATATATATATATATATATATATATATATATATATATATATATATATATATATATATATAATGTATATGTATATGTACATTGACACGTTATAATTAGTGCTGTCAAACGATTAATCACATCCAAAATAAAAGTTTTTGTTTAAATAATATATGTGTATATACTGTGTATATTTATTATGTATATATAAATAAGAACACATCCATGCATATAATTCAGAAAAAAAAATGTTTATATATAAATTGTTTTCATATAATATAAAATATAATAATAAACTATATAAATTTCTATTCATGGAAATATTTTCAAATATATATGCATAATTAATAAACACAGTACACACTGATATATTGGGTAAACAAAGACTTTTATTAAAGTGTGGCACTATAATACTTAATTTAAAAAGTTGAATTAATTTTTAAATTACAGAATTCGAAATGTAACAAGTTGAACAACGTGAAGTGTTTCGGCGCTTTCTTGAATATGTACTTCATGTAAAAAAAAGGTGTGTGTGTGGGGGGGGGGGGGGATACTTGTGTCACAGTAAGACGTCAGTAATACTGTTTCCTGTTCAATATTTGATCAATCCACCAGAGGGCGTCATCTATCATCAAAACAAACTCGTGCTCTGCTCTTCCAGTGTACACTCGAGTGTTTGTCTTCTGCTTTCTTCTAGTTAAAGTGTGTTCAGCTGACTCACTGCTGGTTGTGATTCAACACAATATTGGAGAATACAGAATATAGACTTAAAACCAAAGTTTTGATGAACTTTATGAATACTGGGTCATTAATATATATGTATATATATATATATATTTCTTTTTTTTTTTCGATATTTAGATGATTCGAATATAGACCAATCAGAGCTTCTCTACAGACATGGACTAATCCATTTTGTTAGGACTGTGTTATATTTCTCCATCGCAGTGGTCCTTCAGGATCGGTGACACTGAGTGACTGAGGACAGAAGTGATCTCGCTGCAGGGCTGAATATAACACCTGCAGGGCAGACAAGGTCACTCCAGGAGAAGCCTGGGCTCAGACACACACACACACACACACACATATGGGAGGCTGTTTGAGGCGAAACCCATTGAAAACTTGTGATACACACTGAAACACTTGTCATACAAGTGAATCACTTGCGATACACACTGAAACACTTGCATGTACAAGTGAATAACTTGCGATACACACTGAAACACTTGCGATACACACTGAAACACTTGCGATACACACTG